>NW_026005937.1:125607-143136 GCF_001458135.2 Marmota marmota marmota | reverse complement strand
TCCATGCAGAAGACCATTCCCACCTGTTTGTAGTGGCCTACTTATGTACCTTCTTAGCCAGGGTTGGGAAGACTCCCCACTGCAGGAGTGAGACCCCTTCCACCTGGGTGTCTGGAGACATTGTATACTGCCACAGCCAGGGTAGAGGGGACTCATTGCTCCAGGCAGGAGACCTCTCCCACCTGGGTGTCAGGGGGAGATCCTTTACCACTGCAGCCAGGGGAGAGGGGACTCACCCCTCCAGGCGTGAGACCCATCCAACCTGGTTGTCAAGGAAAGCTGTTAAACCACTGCAGCCATGGTAGAGAGGACTAGCCCCTTCAGGTGGGAGACCCCTCCCATCTGGGTATGGGTGGAGAGCTCTTATATCACAGCATCCAGAATAGAGGGGACTTGCCCCTCCAAGCAGGAGACACCTCCCACCTGCATGTCTGGGAGAGCTGTACACCCCCTCAGCAGGGTAGAGGGAAGTCTCCCCTCTAGGCGGGAGATCCCTCCCACCTGGGTGTAGTGGGGAGCTCCTCCTGCAGTCGGGTTAGAGGGAACTCTATCCTCCAGAGGTGAGACCTCTTCCACCTGGGGAGCACCAATACTGCTACAGCAGGGTAGAGGGGAGTCTAGCCTCCTGGCCAGAGTTTCCTCCTAACTGGGTGTCAGGGGAGCTCCTATACCACAGCAGCCAGGGAGAGGGGACTCACCCCAACAGGAAAGAGACCCCTCCCACCTCGGTCTGAGGGGCCAGCTCCTATACTGCCACAGGCAGTGTAGAGAGAACATGCTCCTGCAGGCGGAAGACCCCTCCCATCTGGGTATACTGGAGTAGAGTTGACTTGCCCTTCCATGCAGGATACCCCTCCTACCTGGGTGTCTTGGAGAGCTTGTGTACAGCCACAGTCAGGGTAGAGGGGACTCATTGCTCCTGGCAGGAGACCCCTAAAACCTGGGTATCTGGTGAAGCTCATATATCTCTGCACCAGGTTAGAGGAGACTCACCACTCCAGTCTGGACACCCCATAACCTTGGTGTCGGAAGGGCTTCTATGCCGCCAGAACCAGGGGAGAGGGGACTAGACCCTACAGGTGAAAGATCCCTTCCATTTGGTTGTCAAGGGAGTTCATATACTGCCACAAGTAGGGTAGAGGGGACTCGCCACTGGAGGCAGGAGACCCCTACCGCCTGGGTGTAGGGGGGACCTCCTATACCACTGCAGCCAGTGTAGAGGGGACTAGTATCTCCAGGCTGGAGACCCCCAGGGTTGAGTGGTCTTGACCCTCCAGGGGAGAGACCCATCCAACCTGTGTGTCAGGGAAAACTAGTAAACCACTGAAACCAGGGAAAATGGGAATCGTCACTTCAGGCAGGAGACCCCTCACATCTGGGTATGGCGGGGGGCTCATATACCACAGCAGCTAGAATAGAGGGGGGCTCGCCCTTCCAAGCAGGAGACCCCTCCCACGTGGGTGTCTGGGAACACTGGTACACCCTCTCAGCCAGGGAAGAAAGAAGTCACACCTCTAGGCGGGAGACCCCTCCACCCTGGGGGTCAGGGGAATCTCCTTAACCTCTGCAGCCAGGTTAGAGGCAACTCACCCATCCAGGAGAGAAACACCTCCCATCTGAGAATAGGAGTAACTCCTATACCCCCTTAGCCCGGGTAGAGGGGACTCGCCCCTCAAGGTGGGATACCCCTCCCACTTGGGTGTCAGGTGGAGTTTCCTATACCCCAGCAGCAAGGAAAGAGGAACTTGCACATCCAGGCAAGAGAACCTCCCATTTGGGAATGGGGGTAACTCCCATACTGCCTTAGCCAGGGTAGAGAAGACTCACCCCTCCAGTTAGGAGACACCTCCCACATGGGTGTCTGTGGAGGGAGGGTTCATATACAGTTGCAGCTGGGGTAGCAGCAACTCGCTGCTCCAGGTGGGAGTCCCCTCTCTACTGAGGGTAGGAGGGGGCTTGTATGCCCCCACAGCCAGGGTTGAGGGGATTTGAGGCTTCAGGCAGGAGACCCTCCCACCTGGGTGTCACGGGAAACTTGTATACCAACTTAGCCAGGGTAGAGGAGATTCTCCCATCCAGGCGGGATTCTCCTTCAACCTGGCTGTCAGCAGGAGCTCTTATACCACCATAGCCAAGGAAGAAAGTACTTGCTCCTCATGGTGGGAGACCCCTCCAAGCAGGGTGTCAGGGGAGCTCATATATCCCCACATCTAGGATAGAGGGATCTTGCCCCTCCAAGCAGGATACCCCTCTCACCTGGGTGACAGGGGGAAGTCTTACACCACTACAGCCATGATACAGCATACTCTCCCCTTCAGTTTTGGAGAACCCTCCCACCTCGTTTTTTGGGGAGATTTTATACTACTGCAGGTGGGGTAGAGGGAACTCTACCCTCCAGACAGGAGACCTCTTCTACCTGGGTGTCCTGGGGAGCTCTTATCCCACTGCAGCAGGGTACAAGGTACTCTAGGCCCTTGGCCAGAGACTCCTTCCAATTGGGTGTCAGGGGAGGTCCTATACCACAGCAGCCAAGGTAGAAGGGACTCGAACCCCTAGGTGGGAGACCCCTCCCACCTGGGTGTCAGGGGGAGTTCATGTACCTTTGAAACCATGGTAGAGCAGACATGCCCTTCCAATTGGGAGACCCCTCCCACCTGGGTGTATAGGTGAGTTCCTATACATCTGCAGCCATGGTAGAGGGGACTAGCCCCTCCAATCAGGAAATCCCTCCCACCTTGGTGTCCAAGCGAGCTTGATTACTGCAGCAGCCAGGGTGAGGGGACTCACTCCTACATGTGGGAAATACCTCCCACCTGGGTGTTGTGGGGAACTCCTATACTGCCACAGCTAGGATAGAGGTAAAATGCCCCTGCGTTTGGAAGACCCCTTACAACTTGGTGTACTGGGAACTCTTATACAGCAAGAGCTAAAGTAGAAGGGACTTTGTCCTTCCAGGTGGGACACCCCTCTCACCTGGTGTCGGGGGAGCTTGTATACTGCCAAAGCCAGGGTAGAGGGAACCCACCTATCCATGCAGTAGACCACTCCCACTTGTGTGTATCAGGGCACTTGTATATTGCCTTAGCCAGGGTAGAGAAGACTTGCCCCTCCAGGCGTGTGAACCTTCCCACCTGGGTGTCTGGGAGAGCTTGTATACTGCCACAGCCAGAGTAGAGGTGACTCATTGCTCCAGGAGGGAGCTCACTCCCACCTGGGTGTCAGGGTGAGCTTGTATATTCCCACAGCCAGTGTAGAGGGGACTCGCCCCTCCAGTCAGGGACGACATAACCTGCGTGTTGGGGGAGCTCCTATACCTTCAGAGCCAGGGGAGAGGGGACTCGAATCTCCAGGCGGAAGATCCCTTCCACCTGGTTGTCAGGGGAGTTCATATACTGCCACAGGCAGGGTAGAGAGGACTCGCCCCTCCAGGTGGGAGACCCCTTCCTACCTGGGTGTTACAGGGAGCTTGTATACCCAAGTTAGCCAGGGTAGAGTGGACTGGAGGTGTGAGTCACCTCTACCCTGGATGTGAGGGGTCTTACATCTATAGTGGTGAGTGCCCTGTATCCTGGCTGGAGCAGTATAGGAGCTTCCCCCAGCACCCAGTTGGGAGGGGTCTCCCACATGGAAGAGGGAGTCCCTTCTACCCTGGCTGCTGGGGTTTAAGAGCTTCCCTAACACCCAGGTGGGAGTGTTCTCCCATATGGAAGGGAGAGTCCCCTCTTTCCTGGCTGTGGTGGTATATGGGGAGAAAGGGGAGTAAGGGAATGGGTGGCACAGGGAGAGGAGGGCTCAAGGCCTAGATTCTCTGCAGGGTGTCAGGATTGAGGAGCAGGCCCCAGGCTGAAGGAGGCCAAAGCTCCCAGGCAAGGTACACTGCTACCTTTTCCCAAAGGAAGCCTGCAGGACCAAACACCCAAGTTCAAGCCCCTGGCTCTGGAGATCATCCTTTGAAAGAGATTTGGAAAAGGAACCCAGAAGGAACAAGGACAACAGGAGGGCCAAAGAAGTTCTGAAAGAAGGGTATTTTGGGGGTGCAGACCAGGGCTGCAGAAAGGAGCCCAGGCTAGGGACTTAGAGGAGGGCCCAGGCTAGGGGAGAGCAGGGAAGGGTTGGGCCAGGCAGGCAGGGGATGCACTAGGATTGTGAGATGCAGGGAAGACAAGGAGAGTGGGGAAGCAGCCCCAGCAAGGCCCACAGTTCAAGACCAGGGAAGCAAGGAGCAAGAAGGACCCTGAAAGACTCAAGAGAGGAGCCAGTCCAGGGAATGGAGAGCCAAGGGCCGTGCTGGGGCAGGTGGCTCAGGACAGTGGACAGTGCTGGGGAGGTAAGGCAGGGGATCCAGCAGTGGGGAGGGAGGCTCAAGGCCCAGCACCACTGCCAGGTGTCAGGGTTCCTGGTGCTTCCCCAAGGGCCTAGGGAGAGCAAGTAGCCCAGTTGAGGGTCAGAGTTCAGTTTCCAATAAGGTGCCCTGGCACAGATGAGGATCAACAGCCATGGACCAGGCCAAAGGGACTGGCAAGGGACTGAGAGCAGGAGGAGTGAGATGTAAGGGCACAGTGAGCATCGTGATGGGTGCAGAGAGGGGCAAGAGTCAGGACACAATCAAGGATCCCAGGTAAGGAACTGATCCCATCAAAAGATATTAGGGACCCAGTAAGCAGGAGGCCCCTGTTCCAGGAAAAATCACTAGGGGAAGGAGAGGTAGGATCAGCGCTAGGATGAGGAGACAGAGGGCTGCACAAAGGGCACAGAGGGGAGTGACCTAGGGGGTCAAATCAAGGGGCACCCAGGTCAGACACTATAGGAAGAGAAACCACAGAAAGGAACACAACACAAGTAATGGATTAAGGAGCTCAGGCTGGCAGCCAGGCCAGGGGACTCCAGGGTGAAGGGTCAGTGTAAGGAAGGGCTGGGTTGGCTTAGGGGCAGCTTGCAAAGCTAGAGGGCAGGAAAGGGAAGGTAGGGGACCGCCCAGGGCAAGGTCATCACTAGGCCCAAGTCCACTGCCAGTTGTCAAGTTTGGGCGGCAAAGGGGACCCAGGCGAGAGGCAGGGCTGTGTTGCCCATAGGAATTCTTCAGGGCCCAGAGGGCAGCCAGTTCCACTCCTCTGCCCCAGATGAGTAGATCCTCAGAGAGGTACAAGAACCAAAGGAAGGCAATGTGAGGGATACCTTTGGTCCAGGATTGGGGGTGGGGTGTCAGTGGGAAGCCAGCAACCACTGGAGGAGACCAGGCTAGGACTAAGCAGGGGAAGGGCAGGGTACTGGAAATGACAAAATACCACAATACAAGGGGAATACAGGGGAGGCACAGGAAAGGGGCCAAGCAAGGGGCCTGAAATCAAGGGACAGGAAAAGGGTGACAGGGGTCTCCAGAAAGGAGCCAGGCCCAAGAATGGGGAGCCAAGTACCAGGACCCGGTCCTGGGTCCCATGAAAACAGACAGGACTGGGGAAGGGAGAAAGGGGAGCAAGGGTAGTGGGTCGTGCAGTGAGAGGAGGGCTCAAGGCAAAGGTTCTCTGCTTGGTGTCAGGATCAGGGAGCACGGCCTGAGCTGAGAGAGTACAAAGGGCCCAGTCAAGGGGCACAGCTATGTTTTCCCAAAGGGAGCCTACAGGGCCAAACACCCAGTTCCAGTCCCCTGGATGTGGTGAGAATCATGGGAAAGGGATCTTAAAAGGGGGCCCAGCAGGGACAAGGACAACAGGAGGGATGAAGGAGGGTACAGCATGAAATGAAGAGAAACATGGATTGTGGAGGGGCTAGAGGGGAGGAAGAGGAGCAGCTGGAAAAGGGGGAGGAGGGCTCAAGGTCCAGGTCCACTGCAGGATGTCAGGGTTCAGGAGCAGGGCCCCAGCTAAGGGAGGCCAAAGTGCCCAGGAAGGGTGTTGATGGGGTGGGGCCACAACTCCTGAACAGAGCCCAAACTAGGGACCAACATGAGGGCCCAGGCCAAGAAAGGGCAGTGAAGGTCAAGGCCAGGCTGGTGGGCAACAGTAGGGTTCTGAGGTTCAGGGAATCCAAAGGGAGCAGGGTACTGGCCCCAGCAAGGCCTGCAGTCCAAGCCCAGGGAAGAAGAAACAAGAAGGGGCCCCAGGGTCTCAAGTGAGGAGGAAGGCCAGAGAATGGAGAGGCAAAGGCCAGGGCTTGGGCATGGGGCTCAGGACAGTGGACAAGACTTTGGAGGGATGATAGGGGATCCAGCAGGGGGCAGGCAGGTTGCTGGTGAGGACGACTGCCAGGTGTCAGGGTTCTGGATGCAGGACCAAAGTCCCAGAGAGAGCAAGGGACCTAGGCGAGGAGCAGGACTCAGTTTTCCATAAGGCACTCTGGCCCAGATGAGAAACTAGGGACCAAGACCTTGCAAAGGAGGCCTGGCAAGTGAAGGCAGCCAGTAGGAGGGCAATGGGAGGGCACAGCGGGGGATCTCGGTGGATGTGTTGGGGGGCAAGATCCAAGACCCAAGCCAGATGCCCAGGCAAAGGACCCACCTGACCAACCATGGATGAAAGACCCAACAAGCAGAAGATCTGCAAGCACCAGGTGAAAGCACAAGGGGAAGGGGAGAAAGGGCTGCACAAGGACCAAGAGACAGAGAAAAGTGCAATGGGCATATAGGGGAGCAAGATGGCAGTCTCAAGCAAAGGGCCTGCAGGTCAGACCCAACAGGAAGAGACTCCATGCTATGCCAAGTGACATGAGGAACACTGTCAGGGGGTCACGTGAGCTTCCAGGCCCAGGGACTGAAGCACAAAGGGTCAGGGTTAGGGTTAGGGAGGGCTGGGTTGGGGTAGGGGTGGCATGCAAGGTCAGAGGACAGAGGAGGGAAGAGAATGGATCTCTCAGGGCTGGGTTGAAGCAAGTTGCATGTTAATTGCCAGACCTCAAGTTTCAGACAGCAAAGGGGACTCAGGCAGGAGCCAGGGCTATGTTTTCCATAGGGAAACTTAAGGGTGCAGAGTACAGTAATTTGGCTCCTCTGCACAGGTGAGTAGATCCTCAGAAAGGGACCTGGACCAAAGGAGGGTTAAAAGAGTGGACTGTGAGGGTATAATTGGTGTATGGAGGTTGTGGGGTGGTCGGTTTGCAGCCAGGAGCCCAGGACAGGGAGAAGTAAGGAAAGTGAAGGGTCCAGGCAGTGCCAGGATGCCATAGCACCAGTGGAACAGTGGGGAAGTACAGGATAGGGCCTGTAAAAAGAGGCCTGAAACTAAGGGAAGGGAAAGGGTCCATGAGAAGGGCAGCCAGGGCCTCAATCAAGGAGCTGGGCCCAGTAATGGAGAGCCAAGTGCTAGCACCTGGGCCTGGGTGAATGAAAAGAAACATGGATTATGGAGGGGCGAGAGGGGTGAAAGAGAAGCAGCTGAAAAATGGGGAGGAGGGCTCAAGGTCCAGGTCTACTGCAGGATGTCAGGGTTCAGGAGCAGGGCCCCAGCTAAGGGAGGCCAAAGTGCCCAGGCAAGGGGCAGGGCTACATTTTTCCAAAGGTCATATCCTCTGGCCCAGGTGAGCATCCTGGTAAGGGGATCAGGAAAGCGGGTGTGGCAGAGACACAAATGACAGAGGGCTGAAGGAGGGCATAGTCTGAAGGCCTGCAGGACCGGTGTGGGTGGGGTGGGAAGCAGGGCCCCAGCAAGCAGCCTAGGCAAGGGACCTAAAGGAGGGCCCAGGCCAGGGGAGAGTAGGGAACACTGGGCCTGGAAGGTGGGCCTGCAGTAGGATACTGTAGTACAGGGAAGCCAAGGGGAGCAGGGAAGCGGCCCCAGAGAGGGGCCCTCAGACAATGTCTAGAATAGCAGTGATCAAGAATGGCCATAGAGGTTTAAGCGAGAAGCCAGGCCAGGGAACTGAGAGCCAAGGTCTCTGATGTGGGCAGGGGGCTCAGGACAGTGGACAAGATTTGGGAAGGAAGGCAGGGGATCCAGCAGGAGGGATTCAGGCTCCAGGCCCAGGGCCACCTCCAGTTTTTAGGGTTCCTGGTCATGACCAAGCACCCAGGGAGAGAAAGGAGCCCAAGTGAGGGGCAGGGCATTGTTTCCAATAAGGTGCCCTGGATCAGATGAGAATCTACAGCCAGGGTCCTGGCAAAAAAAGGCCAGGAACAGGAAGGGGGCCAGAAGGAGGGAAATGGGAAGGCATGGAAGGGGGTCAGGGTGAGTGCACATAGGGGCGAGACCAGGTGCCCAGGCAAGGGATTCACCCAATCAATGGTGATGGGGGAGCCAAGGAGTATGAGACCTGAGAGCGCCAGAACAAAGCACGAAGGGAAGGGGCACCTAAGGGAGCCCACTGGCAGTCACAAGCAAGGGCCCCCCAGGTCAGACCCAACACGAAGAGACTCCTTGTTATGCCAAGGTCCATGAAGAGCATGGTCAGGGGCATGGGCGAATGCCCAGGCCCAGGGAGTGGTGCACAAAGAGTCAGAGCTAGGGGGGTCTGGGTTGTAGTAGGGTCAGCATGCAAGGCAAGAGGGCAGGGGAGGGAAGGGAGGGGATGGCTCAGGGCTAGGTCGGAGCCAGTTGATGTTAACTGCAAGGCCTCAAGGTTCAGGCAGTGAAGGGGATTCAGGCGAGTGGCAGGGATGTTTTACCCATGGGGAGCATTCAGGGCGCAGAGGCAATCAATTCCACTCCTCTGACCCAGGTGAGTAGATCCTCAGAGAGGGACCTGTACCAAAGAGTGGCCAAAGAGGGTACTGTGAGGGTATACCTGGTCTGTGAAAGTCAGGGACGGGTCAGGCTTCCAGGAACCATTCAAGCATCATAGGCTTGGGAGAAGCAATGGGAGTGAAAGTTCCGGGCACTGCCAGGATACCACAACTTGAGAGGATCAGAGGGGAGGCAAAGGAGGGGCCTGCAAAAAGGGGCCTGAAACTAAGGGACATGGAAAGGGTCCTCAAGATGTGTAGCCAGTGTCTCAAGCAAGGTCCAGGCCCAGTAATGGAGAACCAAGTGCTAGCACCTGGGCCTGGGTGAATGAAAAGAAACATGGAGGGAAGCTGTGGGAGGGGAGAAAGAAGAGTCTGTGGTACAGGGGGAGAATGGCTCAAGGCCCAGAACCACTGCAGGGTGTCAGGGGTCAGCAGCAGGGCCCCGGTTGAGGGAGGCCAAAGGGCCAAGGCAAGGGGCAGGGCTACATTTTCCAAAGGGAACCCCAAGGGCTAAGAGGCCAAATCAAGTCGCCTGGCCCAGGTGAGCATCCTGGTAAGGGGATCAGAATAGTGGGCATGGCAGAGACAGAAAGGACAGAAGGGATGAAGCAGGGCACAGCCTGAAGGGCCACAGGATGGGTGTGGATGTGGTGGGAGCCAGGACCCCAGTTCACAAGGCAAGGGACACAGAAGAGGTCTCAGGCCAGGGGAGAGCAGGGAACACCGGGCTGGGAAGGCAGGGGATGCCCTGGCTACTACAGTCCAGGAATGCCAAGGGTAGCAGGGAAGTTGCCCTAGTGAGGGCCCTTCAGACAATGCTCAGAAAAGCAGTGAGCAAGAAGGGCCACTAGAGGCTCAAGCGAGAAGCCAGGCCAGGGAACTGAGAGCCAATGGCCAGGGCATGAGCAGGGGGCTCAGGACAGTGGACAAGATTTGGAAGGGAAGGCAGGGGATACAGCAGGGGGGAGTCAGGCTCCAGGACCAGGGCCACCTCCAGGTATCAGGGTTCCTGGTGGAGGACCAAGCACCCAGAGAGAACAAGGGGCTCTGTTTCCCATAAGGTGCCCAGGCTCAGATTTGAATCCAGGGCCAGGGACCTGGCAAAGGAGGCCAGAAAAGGGAAGGGGGCCAGAAGTAAGACAAAGGAAGGACAGGGTGAGGGGTCATGGTGGGTGCACTGTGGGCCTAGAGCCATGACCCAAGATCAGCCTCCAGGCAAGGGACCCACCCATCTGATTGTAATGAGGTACCCAAGGAGCAGGAGACCCGCAAGCTCCAGGAAAAAGTGCAAGAGGAAGGGAGGTAGGGGCTTGTGAGGTCCAGGAGACAGCAGGAAGCACAAAGAACACGTAGGTGAGCCAGCTGGGGGGCCCAAGTAAGGGGACAACAGGTCAGACACAACACGAAGAGACTCTATGCTATGCTAAGGGAGATGAGGATTGTTTTCAGGGGCTAAGGGGAGCACCCAGACCCAGTGACTGGAGCACAATATGTCAGTGTTAGGGAGGGCTGGGATGGGGTAAGGACAGCATGCAAGGCCAGTGGGCAGGTGAGGGAAGGGAAGAGATCACTCAGGGCTGGGTTGGGGCAACTCCCATTTTAAGTGCCAGGCCTCAAGGTATAGTTGGTGAAGGGGACTCAGGTGACTGGCAGGGCTGTGTTTCCAATAGAGAGCATTCAGGGTGCAGAGACCAGCCAATTCCACTCCTCTTCCCCAGATGAGTAGATCCTCAGAGAGGAATCTGGACCTATTAGGGGCAAAAGACAGTACTGTGACATGATACTTGGTGTGTGGTGATGGGGGGGGGGTCGGTGGGATGTATGATCCTTTTGAGGAGCCTATACTTGAGTGAAGCAGGGGTAATGGAGTGTCTGGGCAATGCCAGGATACCACAGCATGAGGAGATCAGAGGGTAGACACAGGAGAGGGCTGGCAAAAGGGGTCTGAAACCAAAGTACAGTGACAGGGTCCTCGAGAAGAGCAGCCAGGGGCTCAAGCAAGGAGCCAGGCCCAGTAATAGAGAGCCATATGCTAGCACCTGGGCCTGGGTTAATGAAAATAAACATGGATAGAAGGGGCAGGAGGGGAGAAAGGGGAGTGGCTGGAACAAGTGGAGAAGGGCTCAAGGCCCAGGTATACTGCACAGTGTCAAGGCTCAGGAGTAGGGCCCATGCTGAGGAAGGTGAAATTGCCAGGCAAGGGGCAGGGCTACATTTTCCCAAAGGTCAAATCCTCTGGTGGCCAGGGGCTCAAGGAAGGAGCCAGCCCCAGAAATGCAGAGCCAAATGATAGCACTTGGGCTGGGTGAATGAAAAAAAAAAATAAACATGGATAGGGAGGGGTTGTAGGGGAGAAAGGGGAACGGCGAGCACAGGGGGAGGAGGGCTCAAGACCTAGGTCCACTGCTAGGTATCAGGGTTCAGGAGCAGGGCCCAGGCTGAGGGAGCCCAAAGGGCCCAGGCAAGGGTCAGGGCTATGTTTTTTCAAAGGGATCCCCAGGGCCAAGAGGCCAGGTCAAGTTGCCTGACATGGGTGAGCATCCTGGGAAGGGGATCAGGAAAACGGGTGTGGCAAAGTCAGAAAGGACAGGAGGGCCGAAGCAGGGCACAGCCTGAAGGGTTGCAGGATGGATGTGGGTGGGGTGGGGGCCAGGACCCCAGCAAGGAGCACAGGCAAGGGATCTAGATGAAGGCCCAGGCCAGGTCAGAGAAGGGAATGCCAGCCCGGGAAGGCGGGCCTGCACTAGGGTACTGTAGTGCAGGTAAGCCAAGGGGAGCTTAGAAGTGGCCCCAGCGAGGGTCCATCATACAATGCCCAGAAAAGCACTGAGCAAGAATGGCCACAAGAGGCTCAATCAAGGAGCTAGTCCTGTCAATGGAGAGCTATGGGCCAAGGCTGGGGTAGGGGATATAGGACAGTGGCCAGGGCTGGGGATGGAAGGCTGGGATCCAATCATTTGGGGCCAGGTTTAAGTGCCAGTGCCCCTGCCAGGTGTCATGGTTCCAGGTGCATGACCAAGGGCCCAGGGAGAGCAAGGAGCCCACATGAGGGGCAGGGCTTTGTTTCCCAATAGATGCCCTGGCACAGATGAGAATCAAGAGCCAGGGACTAGGCCAAGCATGCCTGGCAAGGGACAAGTCCAGGAGGACAGTGACCACAAGGCATGACACAAGGTCGCAGTTGGTGCAGAGAGGGGCAAGAGCCAGGACCCAAGCAAGGATTCCAAGTAAGGATTCCACCTGCACAAAAGATGATTACGTACTCAAGGAACAGGTGGTCCTCTCTGCAGGGGAAATCACTAGGGGATGGAGAGGAAGGGGCTGTGCTAGGATGAAGAGACAGAGGTAAGGGCAAAGTGCAAGGAGGAGAGCTCCATTGAGTGCCCAAGCGAGGGGCCCCCAGGTCAGTCCACACAACAAGAGTCAGGAAGTCACACAACATAAGAAATGCGATCAGGGGCTCAGGTGAGCAGCCTTTTCCTGGAATTGAAGCGTGAAACATCAGGGTTAGGCAGGCTGGGTTGGGATAGGGGCAGCATGCAAGGCTAGAGGGCAGGGGATTGAAAGGAGTGGATCCGGCAGGGCAAGATTAACACTAGGCCTTCAGTGGGCAAAGGCAAGTCAATTCCTTTCCTCTGCCCCAGATGTGTAGATAGATCCTCATAGAGGGACCTGGATCAAAGGAGTGTCAAAGGAGGGCACTGTGAGGGGATACCGTGTGTCTGGAATTGGGGGGGGTTGATGGGGAGCCAGGACCCATTCTTGGAGCCCAGCCTTGGGTGAAGCAATGGGAGGGGAGAGTCCGGGCTATGCTGGGATAACAAAGTATTGTTTTAGGGTCAAATGAAGCAAGGCACAGAACATAGCAGGAAACAATCTTATTTGGCTGCAGCCAGGCTCAGAGGGCACAGCTTTTGCTATAATCAATCAATCCCCTGAACCCCGATTTCAGGCAGTTTCAGAATTTTATACCCAGCATGTAAGGGGAGGGGCTCAGAAGTTTACAGTATACAGAAATTCACATAAAAGCAGCTTTTTCTTTCACTGTTTTAGGCAAGTTAACTCTTCAAAGACAACACCTGAGTAGGAGAGCTTCTTTTCCCCATTTTACTTCTCCCTGCCTGTTGTTATCGTGGAGCCCAGTTGGTAACATATCTTAAAAATGTAGACATCTCTGTGAAGCCCATCTCAAGGCCGGAGGCCTTGTTTGCACATTTCTACAAACCGCTATACAGGATATGTTTGTGACAATCTAGTAAGGGGTGCCCAGCACCTGAAGTGCTGGTATCTTCTAGGGCTGTGGCCAAGTAAAACAGGGTGAACGGAAAATAGGGAGTTTATCTACATTGAACTCTTTTGCAGAGACTGTTTTGCTGACAGTCCTAAAATCAGCCATGGTGAAGATTTCTATAGAATCCCAGGTAAGACTTTTCTGTGGAGTAAGGGGGTGTCACTTAAATTCCCCCCTTTAATGATGCTCCCCATAAATTAATCCTTTAAGAGCATCATTACCATTTTATTGGCTTAAGGCCTTATATAATGTCAAAACCTTAGTTATTGTCCTCTTTTCAAAAGCAGCTTCCATAGTGGACCCATTAGTTTTAATGCACAGGGGCACCAAATATGGGAGCAATAAACAGGTTAACAGAAGAATATCCAGTTAAGATTTGAAATCTACCAAGGGTTGACAACCATCTCCCAAAAGCATGTTTGGGACCCAAAGTTGAATATTGTTTTAGGTTTGCACTAGCACATGTGCTAGTTCTCTTGTGTTGTTGGCTATATTCTTAACTCTTTGTCTATTGTCATCCATTTGGATGCAACAATCTGAGCTGTTGACCTCTCCACATATTTCTCTTTCCTCAGCCAGTGGGTAATCTAATGCCAAGTGGTTTTGATAGTTAGTCACTCATGTCGGGTCTGTTTTGTGGCCAGGAGGTCTAAGGCTGTGGCAGTCGGATTAATAATAATTTCTAGTACAGCTTGTAAGGGAATGATTCTGTTTAACATGTAAATAGTAGTTCTATAACTCCAGTTGCCATTTTTTTTTGCCCAGGTCGCATAGGTGAGAAACACCTCCCACCTGGGAATGGGAGTAACTCCTATACCCCCTTAGCCTGGGTCGAGGGGAATCGCCCCTCCAGGCAGAAGACCCATCCCACCTGGGTGTCTGAAGAGCTTTTATACAGCAACAGCCAGGGTAGAGGTGACTCATTGCTCCAGATGGGATACCGTTCCCATCTGGGTGTCTGGGGGATATTCTATACCCCCACAGCCAGTGTCTAGGAGACTCGCCCCTCCATTTGGGAGACTCCATATCTTGGGTGTTGGGGGAGCTCCTATACAGCCAAATCCAAGGGAGTCAGGACTTGACCTTCCAGGTGGGAGATCCCTTCCACCTGGTTGTCAGCAGAGTTCATACACTGCCATAGCAGAGTAGAGGTACTCACCACTGGAAGCAGGAGACCACTCCCACCTGGGTGTAGGGGGGATCTGCTATACAACTGCAGCCAGGATAGAGGGGCCTTGCCTCTCCAGGATGGAGGCCCTCCCACCTGGGTGTCACTGGGAGATCGTTTATTCTGCAGCCAAGGTGGAGGGGACTCGACCCTCCAGGCGAGAGACCCATCCAACCTGTGTGTCAGGTAAAGCTAGTAAAACACTGCAGCAAGGGTAAATGGGACTCACCACTTTAGGCAGGCGACCCTTCACATCTAGGTATGGGGGGTCGTTTGTATACTACAGCAGCCAGAATAGAGGGGGCTTGCCCCTCCAAACAGGAGGCCCATCCCACCTGGGTGTCTGAGAAAGCCAGGGTAGAGAGGAAGTCACCCTTCTAGGCAGGAGACCCCTCCACCCTGGGCGTCAAGAGAAGCTCCTTAACCTCTGCAGCCAGTGTAGAGTTAACTCTCCCTTCCAGGTGGAAAACCCCTACCCCCTGGGTGTAAGGTGGACGTCATATACCCCAGTAGCTAGGTTAGAGGCACGTCGCCCCTCCAGGCAAGAAACACCTCCCACCTGAGAATGAGAGTTACTCCTATACCCCCTTAGCCTGGATACAGGGGACTTGCCCCTCCAGGTGGAACTGGGTGTCAGGTGGAGCTCATATACACCAGCAGCCAGGATAGAGGCAACTTGCACCTCCAGGCAAGAGACACCTCCCACCTGGGAATGTGGGTAACTCCTATACCCTCTTAGCCAGGGTAGAGGAGACTCACCCCTCCATTTGCGAGACACCTCCCACATGGGTGTCTGGTGAAGGGGGGGTGGTGCATATACAGCTTCAGCTGCAGTTGCAGTGGCCCACCTCTCCAGGTTGGAGACCCCTACCTACTGAGGGTATGAGGGGGCTCGTATACCCCACAGCCAGGATTGAAGGGACTTGCCCCTTTGGCAGGAGACCCTCCCACCTGGTGGTTATGGGGAACTTGTATACCACCTTAGCCAGGGTAGAGGAGACTTGCCCATCCAGGCGGGATACTCCTCCAACCTGGCTGTCAGCAGGAACTCTTATACCACCATAGCCATGGAAGAAAGTACTTGCCCTTCCTGGCAGGAGACCCCTCCAACCAGGGTGTTCATGGGGAGCTCATATACCCCCACAGCTAGGATAGAGTGGACTCACCATTCCTGGCAGGAGACTCCTCTCACCTGGGTTTCAGGGGGACCTCTTATACCACTGCAGCCATGGTAGAGGGTACTTTCCCCTTCAGGTGGGAGAACACTCCCACCTCGGTTTTGGGGGAACTTTTTTGCTTCCATAGGTGGGGTAGTGGAAACTCTACCCTTAAGATGGGAGACCTCTTCCACCTGGGTGTCCTGGGGAGCTCTTATACTGCTGTAGCAGGGTACAGGGTACTCTAGCCCTCTGGCTGGAGACTCCTTCCAATTGGGTGTCAGGGGAGGTCCTATACCACAGCAGCCAAGGTAGAGGGGACTCTCACTTCTAGGTGGGAGACCCCTCTCATCTGGGTGTCAGGGGGAGTTTATACACCACTGCAACCATGGTAGAGCAGACTTGCCCTTCCAATTGGGAGACCCCCTCCAACCTGGGTGTCTGGGTGAGCTCCTAATATCCGTAGCCAAGGTAGAAGGGACTCACCCTTCCAATCGGGACACCCCTCCCACCTGGGTGTCCAGGGGAGCTTGATTACTGCAGCAGCCAGGGTGCCAGGACTCACCCCCTTAGGCGAGAAACCCCTCCCACCTGAGTGTGGGGGAGAGCTCCTATACTGCCTTATCTAGGGTATAAGGAACACACCCCTGTAGGTTGAAGACCCCTTCCACCTGGGTGCACTAGTTATTCTTATATGTCAAGAGATAAATTATAGGGGCCTTGCCCTTTGAGGTGGGATACCCTTCCCTCCTAGTATTGGGGGAGCTTGTATACTGCCAAAGCCAGGGTACAGGGGACTCGCCTGTCCATACAGGAGACCAAGACCACCTGTGTGTAGGGGTCACTTGTATACCACCTTAGCCAGGGTAGAGAAGACTTGCCCCTCAAGGAGGGAGAACCCTCCCACCTGGATGTCTGGGAGAGCTTGTATGCTGCCACAGCCAGGGTAGAGGAGACTCATTGCTCCAGGCAGGAAATAACTCCCACCTGGGTGTCAGGGGTGCTCATATAATCACGCAGCCAGTGTATAGGGATTTGCCCCTCCAGTCAGAAGACCCCATAACTTGGATGTCAGGGGAGCTCTTTTACTGCCAGAGCCAGGGGAGAGGGGACTTGACCCTCCAGGCAGAAGATCCCTTCCACCTGGTTGTCAGGGGAGTTTATATACTGCCACAGGCAGGGTAGAGAGTACTCACCCCTTGAGGAGGGAGACCTCTCCCACCTGGATGAAGGGGTAGTGGGTGAAGCAGGGAGAGGAGGGCTCAAGGACCAGGTTCACTGCTGGGTGTCAGGATCAAGGAGCAGGGCCGGGAATGAGAGAGTCCAAATTGCCCAGGCAAGGGGCACAGCTATGTTTTCCCAAAGGGAGTCCACAGGCCCAAATGCCCAGTTCCAGTCCCCTGGATGTGGTGAGCATCATGGGAAAGGGATCTTGAAAAGGGCCCCAGCAGGGACAGGAACAACAGGAGGGATAAAGGAGGGTACAATGTGAAATGACAGGGGAAGGGTGTTGATGGGGTGCAGGCCAGGACTCTCGAAAGGAATCCAGCCTAGGGACCAACAGGAGGCCCCAGGCCAGGAAAGGACAGTGATGGCATGGCCAGGCAGGTGGCAGTAGGTCTCTGAGGTTCAGGGAAACCAAGGGGATGAGGGTTCTGGCCCCAGCGAGGCCTGCAGTCCAAGCCCAGGGAAGCATGAAGCAAGAAGGGCCCCCAGAGGCTCAAGAGAGGAGGCAGGCCAGGGAATGGAGATCCAAGCACCACAGCTTGGGCAGGGGGCTCAGGAAAGTGGACAAGACTTTGGAGGGACAGCAGAGAATCCAGTAGGGGTTAGGCAGGTTCCTGGCCCAGGGCAACTCCAAGGTGTCAGTATTCTGGGTGCAGGACCAAAGGCCCAGAGAGAACAAAGGAACTAGGCGAGGGGCAGGAATCAGTTTCCCATAGGAGCCCTGGCCCAGATGAGAATCCAAGGACAGGGACCTGGCAAAGGAGGCCTGGCAATTAAAGGGGCCAGGAGGAGGGCAATGGGAGAGTACGGTGGCGGGATGTCTCAGTGAGTGCGTGGGGGGCAAGATCCAGGACCCAAGCCTGTGAGCTCATGCACACAAACAGTTAAGTTTTGCTGTGCTTAGCAAAACAAGGCAGTCTGTGAGAAAGTATGAACTCTTTGAACTGTGTTGCTGTCTTAAGAAGATAGGAGAAAAGAATGTTCTGCCAAGATTAAAATTTATATATATATATATATATATATATATATATAT
>NW_026005937.1:97557-124397 GCF_001458135.2 Marmota marmota marmota | reverse complement strand
TATATATATATATATATATATATATATATATATATATATAAAGGTTATATATATATATTTAAATATATATATACAAAGGGCCAGGTTCAAGTACCAGCACCCCTACCAGGTGTCATGGTTCCTGGTGTAGGACCAAGGGCCCAGGGAGAGCGAGGGGCCCATGTGAGGGGCATGGCTCTGGCAAGATGCCCTGGCACAGAAGAGAATCAAGGGCCAGGGACCAGGCCAAAGGAGCTTGGCAAGGGACAAGTCCAGGAGGACAGCAACCACAAGGCATGGCACAGGGTCACAATGGGTGCAGAGGGAGGAAAGAGCCAAGATCAACCTGCCCAAAAGAGAATTAGGAACCCAAGGAGTAGGAGGCCTTCACTCTGGGGGAAAGCCCTAGGGGAAGGAGAGGAAGGGGTGGTGCTAGGATGAGGAGACAGAGGGCAGCACAAAGGACAAAAAGGGGAGCTCAATAGGGGGCCCAAGGAAGGGACTCCCAGGTCTGTCCCAACAACAAGAGACCCCACGGGAAGCCCCACGATAGAAGGAACTTGATCAGAGGCTCAGGTAAGAGGCCTGGGTCTGGAATTGGAGCGCAAAATATCAGGGTTAAGAGGGCTGGGTTGGGGTAGGGGCAGAATGCAAGCCTAGAGGGCAGGAGATTGAAGGGAAGGGATGGGGCAGGGGAAGGTTGTCACTAGGCCTTCAGTGGGCAGAGGACAGCCATTTCCACTCCTCTGCCCCAGAAGTGTAGGTCCTCAGAGAGGGACCTGGATCAAAGGAGTGCCAAAGGAGGGCATTGTGAGGGGAAAACTTCTGTCCGGAATTGGGGGGTTGGTGGGGAGCCAGGACCCATTCTTGGAGCTCAGCCTAGGGAGAAGCAGTGGGATGGGAGAGTCCAGGCATGCCGGGATAGCACAGTACTGTTGTAGGGTCAAATGAGGCAAGGAACCTAACATAGCAGGAAACAGTTTTATTTGGCTGCAGCCAGGCTCACAGGGCACAGCTTTTGCTGTAATCAATCAATCCCTTGAACTCCTATTTCAGGCACTTTAAGAATTTTATACCCAGCATGTAAGGGGAGGGGCTCAGAAGTTTACAGTCTGCAGAAGTTCACATAAAAGCAGCTTTTTCTTTCACTGTTTTAGGCAAGTGAATTCTTCAAGGACAACACCTGAGTAGGGAAAGCTTCTTTTCCCCATTTTACTTCTCCCTGCCAGTTGTTATCATGGAGCCCAGTTGGTAACATATCTTAAAAATGTAGACATCTCTGTGAAGCCCAGCTCAAGGCTAGAGGCCTTGTTTGCACATTACTATAAACTAGTATACAGGACATATTTTTGAAAAACTAGTAAGGGGGTGCCCAGCACCAGGAGTGCTTGTATCTTCTCAGCCCGTGGCCAAGTAAAACAATGTGACAGGAAAATAGGAAGTATTTCTACAGTGAACTCTTTTGCAGAGACTGTTTTGCTGACATTCCTAAAATCAGCCATGGTGAAGATTTCTTTGGAATCCCAGGTGAGACTTTTCTGTGGAGAAAGGGGGTATCACTTAAATTCACCCACTTTAATGATGCTTCCCATAAATTAATCCTTTAAATTTAAGAGCATCATTACCATTATATTGTCTTAAGGCCTTATATAGTGTCAAAACCTTAGTTGTTGGCATCTTTTCAAAAGCAGCTTCCATAGTGGATGCATAAGTTTTAATGCATAGTGGAGCCAAATATGGGAGCAATAAACAGGTTAACAGCACAATACCCACTATAGGAGTTAAGTTTTGTAATCTACCAAGGGTTGACAACCATCTCCCAAAGGCATGTTTAAGACCCAATGTTGAATGTCCTTCTAGGTATACAAAGCACATGTGCTAGTTCCCTTGTGTTGTTGGATATATTCTTAACTGTTGATTGTCATCCATTTGGATGCAACAATCTGAGCTGTTGAACTCCACATATTTCTCTTTCCTCAGCCCGTAGGTAATTCAATGCCAAGCAGTTTTGATAGTTAGCCACTCGCTTCGGGTCTGTTTGGAGGCTAGTGGGTCTAAGGCTGTGGCAGTCTGATTAATAATAATTTCTAGTACAGCTTGTAAGTGAATAATTCTGTTTAACATGTAAATAGGATTTCTATTACTCCAACTGCCATTTTTTTGCCTAGGTAGCAGGACCATAAGTGGCAATCATCTTGTGGGGTGGCCAGTTATCTTCACCCCAAGATCGGTGACTTCCTAAATCAAGTTACTTCCCAATGGACCTCTTTTGTCTTTCCAAACAGTCATCCATTCATTGCATTCCTCTGTCATGAGAGGTCCTAAATATGTTTTACCAACTCTTGGTTATATTGGATTGTCTTGACATATGGTTCACATGATCTCCATGGTTGGAATAAGAGTAAAACAGAACCTCTTAAAGTTATCAAATGAAACCAAACTAAATAATAGACTAAAATTTTTGGTTAGCATAGGTTAAACAGCATAAATTAACAAAGCAAAATGAAAACACCAAACAAATCCTAGAAAATTTATATAAGCAAGATATAAAAGTATAAATGAATTTTTTTTACCCAGTGTCCTGTCACTAGGAGTTACAGTTATCAAACCAGTAGCAAAAACCAGAGAATTATGTATATATCTAGAAGCAAGTGGTGGCAATGCATCATAGTATAAGAACTATCTTATGGGTTGAAAGCATTCATTAGCCCTGGGGAGAAGTTTATCTTTCATGGTGCATTGACCAGCCAGTCCCTCCCATGTGGCTGAAGCAGGGCAATAATCTCCTCAACTTCAGCTGCGCATACACCAGTCAACTGCCAGAGTGACTGGAGTAGGGCTGTTGTCCTTCTGACCCTCAAGCTTCTCTGGTGCTCCATTTTTTTTCTAGACGGTCAGCTTTAAGGGTATAGCAGCATCTGGAGTGCACACCCTGTCCGCAGCTGCAGGCTTGAGTCTGGTGTAGTCAAACAAGTGACATATCCTGAAAACTTGACTACAGTTGAGGTGAATAAAATAACAGGGAAAGGGCCCTTCCAAAGAAGTTTAGGTGTTTGAATATTCCATTTGTTGGCCCAGAATCAATCTCCAGGTTTGAAGGAGTGTGTACCTGTGGTCAAAATTAGTGTCAATCTCTCTCTAAACCATTGGTTGAGAACCTGTAAAGTTTTCCCTAAGGCCTGAAGCTGTCATCTCAGGGTGAATTTTCCTATCTCTCTTAAGTTTCCCCAATGGTCACCTAAAAAGAGGGGGGCCTCACGTGCATTATCTTATAAGGAGAGAATCCAGTCCTTCTATTGTGAGTCGATTTAATCCTCAACAGTGTAGTAGGGAGAAGTTCATCACAATGTAAGTGAATCTCCTGACACAGCCTAACAAATTGAGATTTAAAGTCCTGTTCATCCTTTGATCTTTACCAGAACTCCACAGCCTATATGCAGTATATAACTTCCATCTGATGTTTAAACTCTTGGTCAGTAATCATAATCTCTGCCCAAAAGCTGGCCCATTGTCTGAGCCAATAGTGATTGGGATAAAAAATCTGGAATCATTTTGGTTATCTCCATAGCCTTTTCAGGGTTGGTGGGAAAGTCTTCCACCCAGTCAGAGGAGAAACACACAAAAACCAAAAGTTACTTATAGCCCTGTGAACATGGTAGTTCAGTGAAGTCTACTTCCAAGTCTTCAAAAGGTGCACCTCCTCTAGTTTGGCTTCCTGGTGGGAGCTCTGGCTCCTGACAAGGATTGTTGTGATCACAAACCTCACATTGTTTTCAGAATTTCCAGGTGAAGTTTGTGAGCCAGGGGACATAGAAATGTTGACTCATAACTGTCTCAAGTGCTGTATGTCCAATGTGTTCTGCTGTGCAACTATTTGTTAAAGGCTGGGGCTAGAATCTTGGGATGGCTATTTTGGCCATCAGAAGATATTTTTTCTCCTGGGAGAAAATTTTCTTTTTCAGTATTAAACCATTTATATTCATGTTGTGAGTATATTGGCTCAAATTCTGTTAAATAGCCAGCCAGCACCCTGACAGATCGAACTGTCTCCCACTTGGCAGTCACAAAGCTAGACGTGCATTCTCTTCAACCCAGCGGGCCCATGCCGTCCTCGTTCCCAAGGGCATGCCACCCCAACAGCACCACCTCCACAGAGCTCTCAACCAATGCCACAGTCATGCTGGTTGCAGGCATCCCAGTGCCACAGTTCATCTCCAGCATACACCCGGAGCAGTCTGTCATCATGCCACCACACAGCATCACCCAGACTGTGTCCCTGGGAAACCTGTCCCAGGGGGAGGTGAGAATGATCACACCCACACTGCCCAGCATCACCTATAGCATCCGGCCAGAGACACTGCACTCTCCTCGGGCCCCCCTGCATCCCCAACAGATAGAAGTCAGGGTCCCACAGCATGCTGGCACTCTGCAGCCTGCCATGACTGGGGTGCCTGCCCTGGCCCCCCAGCACCCTCCTGAGGAGGAGGTGCACTACCACCTCCCTGTGGCTAGAGATGCAGCCCTTGTGCAGTCAGAGGTGCTGGTCATGCAGTCCGAGTACTGGCTGCACCCATACACAGTGTCCCGTGACATGAAAATCATGGTACACCCACACGTGATGGCTATCAGTAAGCAGTCCAGACCAGCAGAGGGGGTCTTGAAAGTGCCCCCAGCCAGCAAGGCCCCTCAAAACCCAGGGAAAGAGACTGCCAAGACCTCAGATGCCAAGACCACACCTGTCCCCGCCCCTGCCCCTCACATGAAGGCCCGCATCCTCACAGTCACCCCCAGCAACCAACTCCAAGGTCTGCCTCTGACCCCACCTTTGGTGGTGACCCATGGGGTGCAGATTGTGCACTCCAGTGGAGAGTTGTTCCAGGAGTATAGATACGGGGACATCCGGATGTATTATGCTCGGCCCAGCTCACACACACTCAGTTTCCTGCTGCTTCCTCAATTGGGCTCCAGACCCAGACCAGGGCCATCCTGAAGGTGAGGCCTTGCAGTCCATGCAGCCTTCTCAGTCTATGCAGCCTACCCAGCTGCTGCAGTCTGGCTGGGCAAAATAACTGGGAGGTGACCAGACACTTGAAGGTTGAAGCGGGAACTGCTTTATTACGGAACAACAGCTTTATATATACCTAACTGATTACACACAGCTTGATCAATTAGCATCATCCAGATACAGCAATCAGCCAATAAGGAATCTCCACCATCTTAATGGCTCAGTGGCATTGCCTCACAAACTACTCCTCCTGACAAACTGCCAGGCACCATCTTGACTTGATTTGCGATCCCCAACACCTAGCCAGTGCAGCCCTCGCAGCCTGCCCCTCCTGTGTCACCATGCCAGCCCTCCCCGCACAGCTGGGCTGGCCAGCCACCAACTAGCAAGGTGCTTCAGGTCTCCCAAGAGGCAAAGGGGACCCAGACAGGAGAACTCAAGCAGCCTTGCCTCCAAACTGTCCCAGCCAGCAGGCCACCTGAGCCCCATGCCTAGGTTCAGAGGGCACAGGTGGAAGCCAGCCAGTCGTCCTACCCATCCCCTGTGTCTGTCTCCATGAAGCCTGATCTCCCAGCCCCTCCTCCCTCTCAGGTTGCCCCAAAGCAGCCATTGTTTGTTCCTACAACCTCGGGCCCTGGCACCCCACCAGGGCTGCCTCTGACGCACACTGAAGCCCAGCCAGCATCCAAGCAAGATTCCTCTCCACACTTGACTTCCCAGAGGCCTGTGGATATGGTCCAGATTCTGAAGAAGTATCCCATTGTGTGGCAAAGCCTGCCGGCCCTCAAGAATAACACAGCTGCTGTGCAGCTCCACTTCGTCTCTGGCAACAATGTCCTGGCCCACCAGTCCCTTCCCCTCTCTGAAGGAGGCCCCCCTCTGAGGATCACCCAGAGAAAGTGGCTAGAAGCTTCGCAGCTGGAGGGGGTTGCCCAAAGAATGACGGTGAAGACTGATTACTGTTTGTTGCTGGCTCTGCCCTGTGGTCGTGATCAAGAGGATGTGGTGAGCCAGACTGAGTCCCTTAAGGCTGCCTTCATCACTTACCTACAGGCCAAGCAGGCAGCTGGGATCATTAATGTCCCCAATCCTGGCTCCAATCAGCCCGCCTATGTGCTACAGATGTTCCCACCGTGTGAATTCTCCAAGAGCCACCTGTCCTGCCTGGCTCCTGACCTCCTTGCCAGCATCTCCAAAACCTCTCCTCACCTCATGATTTTCATTGCCTCTGTGTGAGCTGTGGAATGGTCATCAACTAAGGGCATTTTTCCCAAGGCTCTGCTGAAAAAAATGAACACCAGACAACTCAACCAGGCAGAGGAGAAGCTGCAGAGGGACAGACACCATCCTCCTATGCCCGAGCACCTGCCTAGCTCTGCGGGACAGACCTCTGGGTGGTGGTGCTGCTACCTTGTATGTTTACAGGATGCTTTAGTCCAGGACAGACCACCGACTGACAGACTTTCAGTCACCTTGGGGCTGTTTCTCTCCTTTTTTTTTTTAGATAAAAGGAACAGGGCAGTAGAATTCCTCTTTTTTTATTTTTAAGAAACAAGAAAACAGAACTGCCTTTGCACTAAATTAGTGACTTGGACTTCTGCACAGTGAGACAGGCTGTGATGCTCTGGATGTGTGGTGTGTGAACACACAACATGGACTCTCCTGCAGGACTCAGAACTTCTGCTGAAACTTTGGGGCCAAGGAATATTTCACTGGTTGTTTTTGCCCCACCTCCTCCCTTCCCCAGCTCACTGGACCTGTTGCCTTTCTTAATTCTCCTGCTGCCACCACCTTTGACTCACTGGGGTGCACGGTTCACAGTCAACAAGAGCAAACAGAAGGATTTTCTTCCTTAGTGGGATATGCAGAACTCAGATGTGTGTATATATACATATATAATATGTATATAAATATATATAATACTGACTTTAAAAAAATCAAAATTCCCCAAGATACATTTTTTAATCTGTGCCAAAAATGTGTTTTCAGAGAAAATATCATTTTCATACTCAGACTTTGTATCATCACTCATTTGTATAAGTGCACTTCGTTACAGCACAGGCCCTGCTCCCACGACATGGAAGTGTCACACAGCACCTGTACAAAGACTGGCCAGTCCCCTCCTCCTGTGACCCGGGCCTCTCCCCAACTTCCTAACACTTACTAATTTATGAAACTGTTTTTCTCAGCACAGTTTTGTTTTGTGTGTCCATTGGATTACAAACTTTATTAAAAAAAAAAAAAGTTGGCCAGGCAGAAGGGCAGCCTTTAAAACTGGAACTGGATTTTCTTCTGCTTTCTTGCAGACAGCTAACCTGCCTCTCTGTCAGCTCTCCATTTTCCCTGAGAAACCACAGTGTTTCCCTTTCAATGACCTTGGCAATATATAATCACACATTTCCTTGAAGCCCAGTGCATCCAAAAGGTTAATAATTTCTTGCCTTTTTTTTTCTCATGAGTTAATGAGCCCCTTTTCCTTACATAAAGGCCTAAGAACATAAGGATAGCAAATACATATTTTGATTCTATGTAAATATCCACACAGACTCCTGCTGTCAACTGAGGTACTTGAGTCAAAGCAATAAGTTTTAATTTTTGTGCTGAGGTTCCCTGAGGCAGAGGTTCTGCCTCAACAGTGGAGTCCAGAGTAACAACTACATATCCTGCAAAACATACCTCATCTTTTATAAAACTGCATCCAGCTATGAAATACTCCACATCAGGGTCCCTGAGGGCAGGTCTGCCAGGTGTGGTCTGCTGGAGAACATTTCATCCATAACTTCAATACAGTTGTGATCAGGTTGTACAGGTCCAATGGGCAACAAGGTTGCTGGGTTCAGAGTCTGGATGACTTCCACATGGATACATGGGTTTTAACATAACATGGCCTGGTATTGACCATTAGTCAACCAATAATGTCCTTTGTAATTTACCAGTGTCAACACTGGATGAGGAACCCTGAAAACCAACTTTTGTCCCATAGCCAGTTTATCAGCTTCCAACACCAGAAGCTCTGTGGCTGCAAGGGTCTGTAAACAAGGTGGCCAGTCTTGGGCTACTGAGCCCAGCTCTTTGGACAGATGTCCATATCAAGACTCCTACAGCCATTCCAGACTGTTCCTGGATGTACAGAAAGTAAAGATTTGTGAGGTCAGGGAGCCCTAGTTTAAGGGAGTGCTTGTTTAATGTTCTCAAAGGTCTTTTGCTTAGGTGGCCCCCATAATACAGCATCCCATTCTCCCCCCATTGTGGCTTCACAGAGGGGTTAGCTATAACTGAAAATTGGGGATCCATATATGGATAAACCTGGTATCCTGCAAGAATTCTCTAGTCTGTTGGAAGGTTGAAAGGAATGGAATTGAACCAGATTTCCTATTTCTTTTGAAGCCCAGGAGATATTGTCTTTTCTGTTCCTGATAGATATGGGCTTTTAAGTCAGAGTCCAGTACTGTCCCAAGGATGGTGTCCTCAAGCCCATGGAGGAACTGTCATTTAGGGAAGGGGATTGTACATAGATTCTCTGGTGCTTTAAGAAGCAGATTTTTTTTTTTTGTAATCTGCCAGTGTTAGGATCTTGGCTCCTGGGATTTTCCAAATCACAAATCTCATTTGTATCTAGGGTATCTAGGTCAATCTCACTGTGGGCCATCTGCCAAGATAGGAGGGCAGGTTGCCTGCAGGTCCTAGTGTGGCAGCCACATTGTGCTACCTAGGTGTTGCTATTTGTCTGCCTGGCTTTCTTCTCTTGACAGGTGGGAGCCTGCTATAATTGTATATAGTAGCTTCCCCACATGTGTTTTTGTAAACTATGCCTTGGTGCATGGGGCTCTGAGTCCCTTCCTGTTTGTGGCTCACAGCATGTGGCTTGGAACCAGGGTGGCATTTCCTTTTGGAGTTTTCACCCTATGGTCCACTATAGGGTATTAACATAAATATATTTCTGTTTCATTTTGGGGTTTGCAGCAGCTGAACCTTCCTGAGGTGCTGGGTCCCATGCATCTGATGCAGTTGTATGTGTCTATAAGACCCCTGCTATATTCAACAATCATCAACTTCCGATCAAGTGGGAAGAAACTGAAAGGAGGGTTTGGGGCCAAAGGATGGGGTAAAACATTCGCTCTTTCTCTGTTCAAGGCTTAGCATTTGAGCATGGCAGTGGGTGCTTGCCCACCAGGTCCACTGGAGCCTTTCCCTTTTTTCTGGCCACACTTTTTTTCCTTATAAACATTTGGACCATTGGCTTTGTTCTAGTGAGACCCCCCTTTGAGTGAACTTGGGGTTTGTGGTGAGGACAGATGTAAGGAGATCCATCCTCCTCTTTATCTTTTTCATCTGCCTCTCTTTGAGCCTCTGGGTCTCCATTGAGGAAAACTGTGGTGGCCATCTTCATCAGCTCTCTGGCACACTTCTCAGTAAAGCCAGTTTGTAATTTTTGGAAAATGTCATTCTGAGCCTGTTCCACAAAGGCTGCATTGGTCCCCTGTTGCTTGAACCTCTGCATCTCTTCCCTGACAAAATTGCATTGTGGAAGCTGTGCTTGTATGGTGCACCTCCTCTCCTGGGGCACCTCTGGGTAAGGAGAGGGGCAGCAGTGGCAGTGGACAGGACACTTAGTTCTGAGACAGTTGGGCACAACTCTTTTGATCATTGATGCCAGTTTCATAAGGCACAGGGGTCTTAGGAAGATGTGGGGTCCAGAGAAATGTTCAGGGCTATCAAAGATGCAAGAGGGGAGATGCTGGAGGAGTGGGAGGCTTTGCTCAGCTCTGTTTGTTTGCAGATGTGCTCTGGCTTAGGCTAAGGCTTAGGGCCGCCTTCAATTCCTTCTAACTCTTGGGCACATTTTTTTTCTTCTTCTTCTTCTTATTTTTTTTGCTTAGACTTCCTATGAGGGGTTCTTGATATCTCTTTATTTTTATCCCTTCTTCTTTGTTGGGGCCCAATCCTAGGTTTGGATAATGGGCTGCATCAGATCATTCATGGTCCAGGGTTTCTTCATGTAGGAGGAAGAATAATTTTTCCAGCTTATGAGCGCAATGGTGGTGAAAGGGTGGCATACAAACTTGCATTGTCTCCCTCAGGTGCTTCCATCTGGTCAATATGGGCAGGTCCTTTAGTCCTTTGCAGGGGCAACTGTAGTGCTCTCATCTGGGTTGTGGCTCTGGTCTTGGGACAAATCTCCCATATTAATCTTGGGAGGTGAAAGAGTGTTTCATTCTAGGAAGACTTTGGCTCTGAGGACACCAAAAAGGAAGGAATAGCCAGTAATGGGGGTCATCTTTTGTTGCTTCTGAGGATAATGGGGCTGAGGGGACAGCTTTCTGTCCCAGTGGTCTTGGCAAAGTTTGGTAGAGTGGCACATAATGTGGTGGGTCCTCTTCCAGCTCATGGGGAAAACTGTTTCTCTTCCTGTTTTCCTCCATCAGGTATTCTGGTTATCTGCTTTCCACTGGGTGTTAGAGACCACTAGGCTCCTGGCTAACATCAGCTTGGATTGTCCATCTAGACAGGTTCTCAACCAAGTTAGCTGTTTCTTTACTGTCTGTTGACAGCAATCAATGTAAGAGGAATGTTTTCAGGGATTCCAAAAATAATCAAAAAGATCTCAGCAATGACTCTCTCATCTAAAGATTCTTCTGGTGGCCAGCCCACATCTTTTGTGGGCCATTCTAATTCAGAGAGTATGCTAACTTTCTGCAGCGAGTTTCACCCCACATTTACCAGGAAAACCTTTATAAAGGTTTCTAACAAATATTTTAGAAGGCACAGTTTTCTTTGTGTGCCTCCCATGATCCACCCTGCATTGCTGTCTCACATTTAGGACAATATTTGCTTTGTTTATCTCCAGCTGTTCCCCTTGCAGGGACTTATGGCCCTCTTATCCTTGTGGGTCACCATCAACCCTCGACTTGGAGCTTTCACCTAGATATTGGTTTGTGAAATTCCACCTAGACTGTAAGAGGTGCCATGGAACCTCAGTTCAGGACTGCACGTTCACTTTAGCCCTGGGGTTGGGTAGGAAACCTTCCCTTTGTCCATCTCATTCACACACTTTTCCCACAGACATGGTCAGAGAAAACTTTCTATACTGCCCAAATTCCAACAATTCCAAACCAAACAAAAAGGGTGTCACAGTTTCCCCTCTGCTGACCCCAAACACAGTCTACTCAGGTGATTCCCTGGGTCTGTTTCAGCTCCAACCACTTTGGAGAATACTCAGGACCCAACAGAGGTTCATAAAGCCTCTCTTTCACCTTCATAGGCCTTGAAGGGGAAGTCAGGTGGGATTCAAAAACAAATGGACCCAGGTCATAACTGTTCAGTTGGGCAGTGCTCCTAAAGCATAATTCTCTTTCCTGCTCCCTGTGGGTCCCTTTGTGCTCTGGGGTGGCAACCCCAGGGCACTGGGTGAATTGATCCTCCTTCAGGCCAAGAGTGGCCTGGGTGTACCAAGTGGAACGCTGTCCCCCCACCGCCCCAGAGAAGGGGGTCCCCAGAGACAAGAGAGGTACAGTAGCCTTTCCCTACTTCTTCTGTCCCATCTGGGACCCCACAAATATTGTAGGGACAAATGAGGCAAGGCATTGAACATAGCAGGAAACAGTTTTATATTCCTGCAGCCAGGCTCAGAGGGTACAGCTTTAGTTATAATCAATCAATCCCATGAAACCTGAGTTCAGGTAGTTTCAGAATTTTATACCCAGCATGTAAGGGGAGGGTTCAGAAGTTCACAGTCTGAAAAAGTTCACATAAAATCAGCTTTTTCTTTCACTGTTTTGGGCAAGTTAACTCTTCAAAGACAACTCCTGAAAAGGGGAGAGTTTCTTTTCTTCATTTTTCCTCTCCCTGCCAGATGTTACCATGGAGCCCAGTTGGTAACATATCTGAAAAATCTCCGTGAAGCCCACCGCAAGGCCAGAGGGCTTGTTTGCACATTTCTAGAAACTACTATACTGGATATGTTTGTGAAAAACTAGTAAGGGGTGCCCAGCATGTGGAATGGTGGTATCTTCTCGGCTAGTGGCCAAGTAAACAGGGCAATAGGAAAGTAGGAAGTTAATCAACATTGAACTCTTTTTCAGAGACTCTTTTGCAGACAGTCCTAAAAACAGCCATGGTGAAGAATTCTGGAGAAGCCCATTTAAACCTTTCCTGTGGAGGATGGGTTGACACTTCAATCAAAGGAGAAGAGAGGGGAGGCATAGGAGGGGGCCCAATAAAGGGGCTTGAAATCAAGGGAAAGGGACAAGGTCTTGGAAAAGGGTGGTCTCAAGCAAGGAGCCAGACCCAGGAATGGAGATCCAAGTCCCATGATCAGGGGCCATAAAAACAGACAGGGCTAGGGAGTGGAGGGAGGGGAGAAAGGGGCACAGGTGGCACAGGGAGAGGAAGGCTCAAGGTCCAGGTCCACTGATGGGTATCATGGTTGGGGAGCAAGGCCCAGGCTGAGGGATGCCAAAGGGTCCAGAAAAAGGGGAAAGGCTACATTTTCCCAAAGAGAGCCCACAGGGCCAAGGGCCAGGTCCAGTCTCCTGGCCCTGGTGAGCATCCTGGTAAAGCGATCAGGAATAGGGGCACCACATGGACAGTGACAACAGGAGGTCCCAAGGAGGGCACAGCAGGAAGTGCCGGAGAATGCCTGTTGATGGGGTGGGGGCCAGGACACCATCAGGGATACCAGGCTAGCGACCTAGAGGAGGGCCCCATCCTGAAAGAGCAGGGAAGGGCAGAGCTGGGTAGGCAGGCAGCACTAGAGTTCTGCTCAGAAGGGAAGCCAAGGGGAGCAGGGAAGCAACCCAAATGAGGGGCCCCCAGTGCAAGTCCAGGGAAGCACCGAGCAAGAAGAGCCACCAGAGGCTCAAGTGAGGAGAAGGCCAGGGAATCGAGAGACAAAGGCCAGGGCTGGGGCCAGGAGATCTGGACAGTGGACATGAAAGAGGAGGAAAGGCAGGGGATACAGCAGTGGGGAAGCAGGCTCCAGGCCCAGGGCCATTGCCAGGACTCAGGTTTCCAAGAGTAGGACCAAGGGCCCAGGGACAGCAAGGGGCACAGGCTAAGGACAGGGTCCTCTTTCCCATGAGGTGCCCTTCCCAGACAGGGGCCTGGAAAGAGATAGAAGTCATGAGGAGCATGACAGGAGGGCAGGGAGGGAGGTTGTGGTGGGTACGGAGAGGGGCAAGATCAAGGACCCAAGCCAGGATCCCAGGAAAGGGACTGATCCCACCAACAGAGAATTAGAAACCCAAGCAGCATGAAGGCAGCACTCCAGGGGAAAGTGCAAGTGGAAGGAGAGGAAAGGTTGGCACTAGGATGTGGAAAGAGGGCAGAGCAAAGGGCACCCAGTGGAGTCAACATAAGAGGCCCAAGCAAGGGACCCCAGTTAATCCCCAATGCGAAATGCCGCCTTGCAATGCCATGCAACAGGAGGAACGAGGTCCAGGACTCAGGCAACCAGCCAGGTCCAGAAACTGGAGCATGAAACCTCAGGGTTAGGGAGGGCTGGGCTGGGGTAGGGGCATCATGCATGGCTAGACGGTAGGGGAGGGAAGGGAGATGATCACGCAGGGCAAGGTCAGCAGAAGGCCTAAGTCCACTGCCAGGTGTCAAGGTTTGGAAGGCAAAGGGGGCCCAGGTGAGGGGCAGGGCTGTGTTTCCCATAGGGAGCCTTCAGGGCCCAGAGGCCAGCCAATTCCAGTCCTCTGCTCCAGGTGAGTAGAACCTCACAGAGAGACCAGGGCCAAAGGAGGGCTAAAGGAGTGCACTCTGAGGGGATAACTTGCTTCCAGAATTGGGGAGGGGTCGGTGGAGATCCAGGACCCCTTTGAGGATTCCAAACTAGAGAGAAACAGGGGTTGGGTCAGGTCAGGGAAGTGCCAGGATACCACAGTACAAGGGAAACAGAGGGAAGCCCAGGAGGGGCCTGGAAAAATGGGCCTGAAATCACGGGGCAGTGACAGGATCTTCAATAAGTGCAGCCAGGGGTTCAAGCAAGGGACGAGACCAAGGTATGCAGAGCCAAGTGGCAGGACCTAGGCTGGTGTCTCATGAAAATGGACAAGGTTGGGGAGGGTGGGGGCAGAATAGAAATGGGAGTGGGTGGCACAAGGAGAGGAGGGCTCAAAGACCAGGTCCACTGCTGGGTGTCAGGGTTGGGGAGTAGGGCCCGGGCTGATGGAGGACAAAGTGCCCAGGCAAAGGGCAGGGCTACATTTTCCCAATGGGAGTTCAAAGGACCAAAAGGCCAGGTCAATTCCTGGCCCTGGTGTGTATCCTAGTAAAGGGATCAGGAAAAGTGGCTCAGCAGGGTCAGAGACAACAGGATGTCCAAAGAAGGGCACAGCAGAATAAGCCAGAGGATGTGTGTTGTTGGGTTGGGGGGCCAGGACCCCAGCAAGGAGATCAGGCTAGAGACCTAGGTGTGGTCCCAGGCCAGGGCAGAGCAGGGAAAGACAGGACCGGGCAGGCGGGCAGCACTAGTGTTCTCCAAGGAAAGGAAGCCAAGGGAAGCAGAAAATCAACCCAAGCGAGGGGGCAAAGTCAAAGCCCAGGGACGCTGGGAGCAAGAAGGGGCACCGAAGACTCCATTGGAGGAGCCAGGCCAGGGATTTGAGAGCCGAGGGCCAAGGCTGTTGCAGGGGGCTCAGGACAGTATACAGGTCTGGGGAGGGAAGGCAGGGGATCCGAGAGGCAACACAAAGGCTGGAGATGCAGGGCTACTGCCAGGTGTCCAAGTTCCATGTTTAGGATCAAGGGCCAAGGGAGAGCAAGGGGCCCAGGAAAGGTGCCAGGCTCTGTTCCCATTAGATTCTCTGGCCCAGATGAGAATCCAGGGCCATTGAATGGGCAAAGGGGGGCTAGCAATGGAGGGGGCCCAGGAAGACGGCAATGGGGGGGCATGGCACGGGGTTGCTTTTGGTGTGGAGAGGGCCCATAGCCAGGACCCAAGCAAGGAACCCAGGCAACGGTCTCACCCGACTGACCAAAAATGAGGGACTCAAATAGCAGGATGCTCCCGGGTACGCCCGGTAAATCACAAGGGGATGGGAAGAAAGGGATGACACAAGAAGGAGGAGTCAGCTGGAAGCACAGGGCAAACCAAGAGAAGCACACTAGGGGTCCCAAAATGTAATGACACAAGTCAAAGCCACACAATGCCATGTGACTGGGGCATGCAGTCAGGGGGTCAGTTGAAGGTTCAGGGTCAGGGAGCACTGGGTTGGGATTGTAGCAGCATTGAAGGACAGAGGGCAAGTGAGAAAAGGGAGGGAATGGCACAGGGCATATCTGGCACAAAGCACACTTCCAGGTGTCAGGTTTCTGGCAGCGAGGGGGATCAGGCGAGGGGTAGGGCTGTGTTTCCATAGGGAGATTTCAGGACATAGAGGCCAGTAGTCTGCCCTGCATAAGTAGATCCTCAAAGAGGGACTAGAAGCAAAGGAGGGCCAAAGGTGGGGACTGTGAGGAAAAGCCTTTCATCTGAACATCGAGGGAGTAGGTGGGGAGCAAGGACCCAATCACAGAGCCCAGTCTAGGCAGAAGCAGTGGAGGAAAGTTTCCAGGCAGTGCCAGAATACCACAGAACAAGGAAAACATAGGGGAGGCATATCAGTGCCCCATGTAAGGGGCCTGAAATCAAGGTACATGAGCAGGGTCCTCGAGAAGAGTGGCCAGGGGCTCAAGCTAGGTGTCAGGCCCTGGAATGGAGAGAAAAGAGCAAGGGCTGGGCCAGAGGTGCATGAAAACAGACAGGGCTAGTGAGGGGAGGGGGCTCAGGACAGTGCACAAGACTTGGGTGGAAAGGCAGGGGATCCAACAGGGGCAGGCAGGTATAAGCCCAGGGCCACTGCCAGGTGTCAGGGTTCTGGGTGCAGGACCAAGCACCCAGAAAGAGCAAGGGGCCCAGGTTAGAGGCAGGGCTCTGTTTCCCATAAGGGGCCCTGATCCAGATTAGAATCCAGGGCCAGGGACCTGGCAAAGGAGACCTGTCAATGGAAGGGGGAGAGGAGGAGGGTGATGGGAGGGCATGGAAGGGGTTTCTGGTGGGTGCTCAGAGGGGCAAGACCGAGGAACCAAGCCAACAGCCCAGGAAAGGGACCCACTTGACCAATCATGGATGAGAGACCCATAGAGAAGTAGACCCACAAGTGCCAGGGGAATTCGTGAGGGTAAGGTGAGGAAGGGGTTGCACCAGCATCAGAAGACAGAGAAAAGTGCAAGGACACCTAGGGGAGCCCACTGGGGGGCACAAGCAAGAGGCCCCCAGGTGAGACCCAACACAAAAAGACTCCATGTTATACTAAAGGACACGAGGAAAATGGTCAGGGACTCAGGCAAGCAGCCAGGCCCTGGGAATGGAGTGCAACGGACCAAGGTTAGGGAAGTCTGGGTTGGGGTAGGGGCAGTATGCAAGGCAAGAGGGCACTGGAGAGAAGGGAGGGGATCTCTCAGGCCTGTGTTGGAGCAAGTCACATGTTAACTGCCAGGCATAAAGGTTCAGGTGGCAAAGGGGACCCAGGAAAGTGGCAGGTCTGTGTTTCCCACTGGGAGCATTCAGGGTGCAGAGGCCAACCAATTCCACTCCTCTGTCCCAGGTGAGTAGATCCTCAGAGAGGGACCTGGACCAAAGGAGAGGCAAACGTGGGCACTGTGAGGTGATACCTGTGGTGCAGAGTTTGGGGTGAGGTCATTGGGCAGCCAGGACTCATTTGAGAAGCCCAGGCTAGAAAGAAGCAGGGGGAGCAGAGGGTCTGGACAGTGCCAGGATATCTCAGCATAAGTGGGACAGAGGGGAGTCACAGGAGGAGGCCAGTAAAAGGGGCCTGAAACCAAGGGACAGGGACAAGGTCCTCAAGAAGGGCGGCCAGGGGCTCAAGCAAGGAGTCATGCCCAGTAATGTAGAGCCAAGCTCTAACACCTGGGCCTGGGTGAATGAAAAGGGATATGGTTGTCTGTGGGAGCTCTTATACCTCTGCAGCCTGGGTAGAGCAGACTGGCTACTCCAGACGAGAGCCCTCCCACCTTGGTGTCCAGGCTATCTTGTATTCTGCCTCAGCCCTTGTAGAGGGGACTCACCCCTCCAAGCGGGAGACCCCTCCCTCCTGGGTGTTGGAGCAGGGTAGGTATACAGCTGCATCCAGGGTAGCAGAGACTGGCCCCTCCAGGTGGGAGACCCCTTTCACCTGGTTGTCATGGGGAGCTCTTATCCCACCACAACCATTGTTCATGGGACTCGCCCCCTCAAGGCAAGAGAACCCTACCCCTGGGTGTGGGGTGGAAATCCTATATCTCCAAAGCCATGATGGAGGGGACTAGCCTCTCCAGTCAGGAGACACCTAAAACCTGGGTGTTACTATGAGCTTCTATACCACCACAGGCAGGGTCCAGGGGACTCTACTCTCCAGGCTGGAGACACCTCCCAACTGGGTGTCTCAGGGAGCTTGTATAGGACCTTAGCCAGGGTAGATGTGGCTTGCCCCTCATATACCGCTGCATCCAGTGTAGAGGGTACTTGCTACACCAGGTGAGAGACACCTCCCACCAGGGTGTCAGGTGGAGATTGCTTACTTCCCCAGCCATGGTAGAGGGGACTCACCACTCCAAGTGAAGACCCCTCCCACCTGGGTGTCAAGGGGAGCTCATATACCACCAAAGCCAGGGTACCAGGGACTCACCCCTCCAGTTGAGAGACCCCTCCCACCTGAGTGTCAGGGGAGCTCCTATACTGCTTCAGCCAGGTTAGAGGGGAGTTGCCCTTCCAGTTGGGAGATGCCTCCCACATGGGTGTCCTGGGAGCTCTATATGGCACCAGCCAAAGTAGAGGGGACTCACCCCTCCAGGTGGGAGACCTCTCCCACCAGGGTGCTGGGGTGAGCTTGTACACCACCAAAGCCAGAATAGAGGGTACTTGCCCCTCCAGGTGGGAGACATCTCCCATCTGTGTGTCTTGGGTAGCTTGCATATGTCCACAGCTAGGGTAGAGGGTATTAACTGCTCTAGGAGGGGGACCCTTTCTACCTGTGTGTCAGGAGGAGCTCTTATAATGCCACAGCCAGGGAAGAATACATCCCTCCAGGCAGAATACCCCTCCCACCTGGGTACCAGAGGGAGCTCTTATACTGCCACAGCCAGGGTAGAGGGGACACTCCCCTCCAGGAGGGAGAACACTTCCACCTGGGTGTCCAGGGGAACTCCTCTATGCCACAGGAAGGGTAGGGGAAACTTGCTATTCCAGGCGTGAGACTCCTCCCACCTGGGTGTCAGGGGGAGCCTATATACTGCCCTAGCTAGGGTAGAGGGGACTTGCCCCTCCAGGTGGGAGACCCCACCCACTGGGTGTGGGTGGGGGAGCTCATATACCACTGTAGCCAGGGTAGTGGGGACTCGCCCCTCCAGGGAGGAGACCCCTCCCACCTGGGTGTCATTGGGAGCTAGTATATCACCTTAGACATTATAGAGGGGACTCACCCCTCCAGGCGAAAAACTCCTTCCACCCGGATGTCAGAGGAAGTCATATACCACAGCAGCCAGGGTAGAGGGTTCTTGCCCCTCCAGGCGTGAGACCCCTCCCACCAGGATGTCAGGTGGAGTTCATATATTGCAGCAGCCAGGGTAGAGGGGATTCGCCCTTCCATATTGGAGACCACTTCCACGTGGGTATGGTGTGTGTGTGGGGGGGCAAGCTCGTATACCTTCCTACATAGCCAGGGTAGAGGAGACTCGGCCCTCCTTGCTGGGGACCCCTCACACATGGGTGTTTTGGAGATCTCCTATACAGCAGCAGCCAGGGGAGAGCAGACTCTCCCCTCCAGGTGGAAGACCCCTCCCACCTTGGTGTCAAGGGAAGCTCATATACTATAGCAGGCTGGTAGAGTGGACATGCTACTTCAGGCAAGAGACACCTCCCATCTTGGTGCCAGGGCGAGATTGTATTCTTCCTTAGCCAGGGTAGCAGGGCTTTGCCCCTCCAGGCAGGAGACCCCTTTCACCTGTTTGTCAGGGGGACCTCTTATCCCACTACAACATTGTAGAGGTGACACCCCTGAAGGCAAGAGACCCCTCCCCACTGGGTGTGGGAGGGAGCTCCTATATTTCCAGAGCCAGGGTGGAGGGGACTCTCCCCTCCTGGTAGGAGACCCCTCCCACCTGAGTGTCAGGGGAGCTCCTATACTGTCACGGGCAGTGTCCAGGGGACTCTACTCTCCAGGCTGGAGACTCCTCCCACCTGGGTGTCAGCAGAACTCCTATACTGCAGCATCCAGGGTTGAGGGTACTCGCCCCTCCATGCAGGAAACCCCTTTCACCTAGGTTTCTCAGGGAGCTTGTATACCACCTTAGCCAGGGTAGAAGCAACTTACCCCTCCAGACGGGAGACCCCTCCCACTTGAGTATCAGGGGAACTCATAAACCTCTTCAGCCAGGGTAGAGGGTACTCGCTGCAGCAGGCAAAAACCCTCCCACCAGGGTGTCAGGGGGAGGTTGTATAATGGCTCAGCCAGGTTAGAGGGGACTCCCTTTCCAGACAGAAGAACCCTCCCACCTAGGTGTCAGGGAAAGCTAATATACCACCTAAGCCAGGGTAGATGGTACTCGACCCTTCAGCAGGGAGACCTCTCCCATCTGGGTAGGGAAGGTGAGCTAGGCAGGAGACCTCTCCCACCTGGGTGTCAGAGTAGCTCCTATACTGCTGCAGCCAGGATACAGGGGACTCGCCCCTCTAAGCCGATGACCCCTCCTACCTGGGTGTCAGGGGGAGCTCATATGCTGCCAAGGCCAGGATAGATTGAACAAGCCCCTCCAGGCAGGGGACCCGTCCCACCTGGGTGTCTGTGGGAGCTCATACATCACCACAGCAAGGATGGAGGGGACTCTCCCCTCCAGGCGGGAGACCCCTTCCACCTGGGTGTCCTGATGAGCTCCTATACCACTGCAGGAAGGGTAAAAGGCACTCTCCCCTTCAGGCGGGAGACTCCTCCCACCTCATTGTCAGGGGAGATCCTATAACATAGCAGCCAGGATAGAGGGGACTCACCCTTTTACACGGGAGATCCCTCCCAATTGGGTATATGTGGGAACTGTATACCGCTGCAGCCAGGTTAGAGGTAACTCACCCCTCTGGGTGAAAGTCCCCTCCCACCTGGATGTCAGGTGGAGCTCATATACCCCAGCAGCCAGGGTAGAGGTGACTCACACCTCCAGACCAGAGACACCTCCCACTTGGAAATAGGGGTAACTCCTATACCATCTTAGCCAGGGTAGAAGGGACATGCCCCTCCAGGCAGATGAACCCTCCCACATGTGTGTCTGGCAAGCGGGGGGTAGTTCCTATACAGCTGCAGCTGGGGTAGCAGCGACTCACCCCTCCAGGTGGGAGATACCTCTCTCCTGGGGGAAGGAGGGGGCATTTATATCCCCACAGCAAGGGTTGAGGGGACTCACCCCTTCAGGGGACCCTCACACCTGAGGGGGGTAGCTCCTATACCCCTGCAGCCAGGGTAGTGGGGACTTGCCCTTTGAGGCAGGAGACCCCTCCCACCTGTGTGGAACAGGGAACTTGTGTACCACCTTAACTAGGGGAGAGGAGGTCCCTCCAACCTGGCTGTCTGCGGGAGCTCATACACCACCAAAGCCACAGGAGAATGTACTTGCACCTCTTGGCAAAGACCCCTCCCACCAGGGTATCAGGGGCAACTCATATTCCGCCACAGACAGGACTGTGAGGGGACTCACTCCTCCATGCGGGAGACCCCTCCCACTTGGGTGTCTGAGGGAGATTGTATACCTTCCCAGCCAGGGTAGAGGGGACTCGCTGCTCTAGTCGGGAGACCCTTCCCACCTGTGTGTCAGGGGGATCTCCTGTACTGCCACAGACAGGGAAGAGGAAACTTGCCCCTCCAGGTGGGTGACCCCTCCCACCTGGGTGTGTGAGGGGAGATACTAAACCACCACAGACAGGGTAGAAGGACTCACCCCTCCAGGCGGAAGACCCCCTCCCACCTGGGTTTCTAGGGAACTCCTATGCAACCGCAGGCAGTGTAGAGGGGACTCTACCCACCAGGCAGGAGACTCCTCAAATCTGGATGTCATGAGAACCCCTTAACTGCAGCAGCCAAGGTAGAGGGGACTAGCCCCTCCTGGCAAGAGAACCCTCCCACCTGGGTATCAAAGGCAGCTCTTATACACCTACAACCAAGGTAGAGGGGAGTAGCAACTCCAGGTGGGAGACACCTCCCATATGGGTGTGGGAGGTGGAGCTCCTATACTGCTGTAGCCAGGTTATTGGGGACTTGCCCCTCCTGGCAGGAGACTCCTCCCACCTTGGTTTTGCAGGGAGCTTGCATATCACCATACCCAAGGTAGATGGACTCCCACATCAAGGCGGGATACTCCTCCAAACTGGGTGTCCAGGGGAGCTCATACACCACCGCAGTCAGGGTAGAGGGTTCATTCCCCTTCAGGTGGGAGACTCCTCCCAACAGGCTGTCAGGGTGAGCTCTTATAATGCAGCAGCCAGAGTAGAGGGAACTGGCCCCTCTAAATGGGAGACACCTCCCACCTGGGTGTCAGGGAGAGCTCTTATACCACCAGAGCCATGGTAGAAGGCACTTTCCCCTTCAGGCAGGAAACAGCTTCCACCTGGGGTCCTGGGGAACTCCTATACAACTGTAGCAAGATAGAGGGGACTCTAGCCTCTTGGGGGGGGACTCATCCCAATTGGGTGTCAGGGGAGCTCCTATACCTCCACAGAAAGGGTAGTGGTGACTCACCCATCCAATTAGGAAACCCCTCCCTCCTGGGTGTCTGGGGGAGCTTGATTACTGCAGCTATCAGTGTAGAGAGGACCTGCCCCAAAAGGCGGGAAACCCCTAACACCTGGGTGTCCTGGGGAGCTCCTATACTGCCACAGCCAGGGTAGAGGGAACAGGCCCCTGCAGACGGAAGACCCCTCCCACCTGGGTGTACTGGGAGGTCTTATATGGCAATAGCTAAAGTAGAGGGGACTCGCCTTCCATGTTGGATACCCCTCCCACCTGGTTGTCTGGAAGAGCTTGTACACAGCTACAGCCAGGGTAAAGGGGACTCACTGCTCGAGGAGGGAGATCCCTAACACCTGGGTGTCTGGGGGAGATTTTATACCCCCACAACCAGTGTAGAGGGGACTCTCCTCTCCAGGCGGAAGATCCCTCCCACCTGAGTTTCAGGTGGAGCTCATATACCCCAGCAGCCAGGGTAGAGGCAACTCACAACTCCAGGCGACAGACACCTCCCACTTGAGAATGGAAGTAACTCCTATACCTCCTTAGCCAGGGTAGAGGGGACACGCCCCTCCATGTGGAAGACCCCTCCCACATTGGTGTCTGGTGAGGGGAGGGTTCATATACAGCTTTTCCAGGCAGGAGACCCTTCCCTACTGGAGGTAGGAGGGGGCTCTTATACCCCGCAGACAGGGTTGAGCAGAATCACCCCTTCAGGTGGGAGACCATCCCACCTGGGTGTCGCCAGGAACTTGTATACTACCTCAGCTATGGTAGAGGAGACTCGCCCATCCAGGTGGAAGACCTCTCCAACCTGGCTTTCAGCTGGAGCTTATATACCACTACAGCCAGGGTAAAAAGTACTTTCCCTTTCTGGCGGGAGACCCCTCCCACCAGGGTGTAAGGGGGAGCTCATATATTGCCACAGCTAGGGTAGAAGGGACTCACCCGGCCATGCAGGAGATGCCTCCACCTGGGTGTCTGGGTGAGCTTGTATAACTCCGCAGCCAGGGTAGATGGGACTCGCTGCTCCAGTCCTGAGACCCCTCGCACCTGGGATGTGTGTGGGGGAGATCCTATAGCACCACAGGCAGGGTAGAAGGGGACTCGCCCCTCCAGGTGGGAGACTCCTTCCACTTTGGTGTCCTGGGGATCTCCTGTACTGCTGAAGACAGGGTAGTGGGGACTCACACCTCTAGGCGGGAGACCCTTCCCACTAGGGTGTCAGAGGGAGTTCCTATACTGCTGCAGCCAGGGTAGAGCGGACTTGCCTTTCCAGTCGTGAGACCCCTTCTGTGTGGGTTTCTGGGTGAGCTGCTATACCTCTGCAGCCAAGGTAGAGGGGACTCGCCCCTACAGGCAGGATAATCCTTCCACCTGGGTGTCGAGGGGAGCTCCTAAATTGCCACAGCCAGGGTTGAGGGAACACACTCCTGCAGGTGGAAGCCCCCTCCCACCTGGGTATACTGGGAGCTCTTATATGGCAAGAGTTATAGTAGAGGGGACTCGCTCTTCCAGGAGAGATACATCTCCCACCTGGTTGTCGGGGGAGCTTGTATACCACCAAAGCCAGGGTAGAGGCCACTTGCCCTTCCATGTGGAATACCACCCCCATCTGTGTGTAGGGGGGTGTTTGTATACCACCTTAGCCAGGATAGAGAAGACTTTCTCCTCCATGTAGGAGAGGCAAATATACAAGCTCACCCTCCCACCTGGGTGTCTGGGTGAGCTTGTATACAGCCACAGCCAGGGTAGAGGGGCCTCATTGCTCCAGGCGGGATACCCCTCCCACCTGAGTGCCAGGGGGAGCTCTGATTCCCCGCAGTTAGTGTAGAGGGGACTCGCCCCTCCAGTCAAGAGAACCAGTAACCTGGGTGTTGGGGGGGGGCTCCTTTATGGCCGCAGCCAGGTTGGTGACCCAACCCTCCAGGCTGGAGACCCATCCTGGGTGTCAGGGGGAGCACTTATACTGCCACAGGCAGAGTAGAGGTGACTCTGTCCTCCAGTCAGGAGACTCTTCCCACCTGTGTGTCAGAGAAGCTCATATACCACTGTGACCAGGTAGAGGGGACTGGCTCCTCCAGGCAAGAGACCCCTCCCATCTGGGTGTCTGCAGGAACTCCTACACCATAGCAGTCAGGCTAGAAGGGACTCTCCCCTCCAGGAGGGAGACCCCCCAATCTGGCTGTGAGGGTGAGTGGAGCTCAAATATGGCAGCAGACAGGATAGAGCGGAATTGCCCCACTAGGTGGGAATGCCCTCACACCTGATTTATAGAAGGGCTCATATACAGCCACAGGCAGGATAGACAGGACTCGCCCCTCCAGGTGGGAGACACCTCCCATCTGGGTGTTGTGTGGAATATTTATAACACTGCAGCCAGGGTAGAGGGGACTCCCCCCATATAAGCAGGAGACCCCTCCCACCTGGGTGTAGGGGGAGCTCCTTTATTTCCACAGCCAGGGTAGAGGGGACTTGTCCCTCCATACAGGGGACCTCTCCCACTTTGGTGTCTGCTGGACCTCAAACACAGCTTCAGCCAGGATAGAGGGGATTCCCCACTCTAGGAGGGAGATCCCTGCAACCTGGGTGTCAGGGGGAGTTAGTATTCTGCCCCAGCCAGCGTACAGCCAGAGTAGAGAAGACTCCAAGCAAGAGACCCCTTCCACCTGTGTGTGGGGTGGGGAGCTATTATACCACAGCAGCCAAATCAAGGGGTGCCCAGGTCAGACATGACAGGAAGAGACACCACAGAAAGCAACACAACCTGAGTAATGCAATAAGGAGCTCAGGCTGGCATCCAGGCTAGGGGACTGTAGGTCCCTGTTACCCAATCCTGACACCCTGCAGTGTACCTGGTCCTTCAGTCTTCCTCCCCATGCACCACCTGCTCAGATTTCTCTCCTCCCTCCCCACCCCATCCATATACGTTTTCATTCACCCTGCCTCAGGAGCTAGCACTTGACTCTCCATTACTGGGCATGGCTCCTTGCTTGAGCTCCTGGCTGCTCTTCTCGTGGACCCTTTCCCTTACCTTGGTTTCAGGCCTCTTTTTATAGACCCCTTCCTGTGCCTCCATCTGATCCCCTCATGCTGTGGTATCCTGTCACTGCCCGGACCCACTGCTCCCCCTGCTTCTTCCTAGCCTATGTTGCTCAAATGGGTCTTGGCAGCCTGATCCCCCCACTTATGCACATCAGGTATCCTCTCAAAGTACACTCTTTGGCCCTCCTTTTTTCCTGTTCCTTCTCTGAGGATCTATTCACCTGGGGCAGAGGAGGGGAATTGGCTCGCCTCTGCACCCTGAATGCTCCCTATGGGAAACATAGCCCCACAACTCTCCTGAGTCCCCATCAATGCCTGAAACTTGAGGCCTGGCAGTTAACATGGGACTTTCTCCACCTCAGCCCTGAGAGATCCCCTTCATTCTCTCCCATGCCCTCTGGCCTTGCATGCTGCCCCTACCCCAACCCAGCACTCCCTATCTATGAACATTTGTGCTCCAGTTTCCAGGCCTGGGTGCTCACCAGAGCCCCTGATCACATTCCTCATGTCCCTTAGCATAGCATGGAGTCTCTTCGTGTTGGACCCCCTTGTGTGGGCCCTCCAGCGGTCTCCCATAGGTGTCTCCTGTGCTTTCCTATGTGTCCTGGTCCTCACGGAGGCCCTACTTCCCTCCCCTCTTGCTTTTTCCCTACTTCCCTCCCCTCTTGCTTTTTCAACAAGATCGGGTGAAAACAATATTTGCTTAAACTCCAGTAAACTCGACATTCTTTGGAAATTTGGCCAACGCTTTCAAATGAAAGTGTTTTTTTTTTTCCTTGCCTATGCATAGGGCTAAATCAACAGGGAACAAATATAGGGAATGCACTCATAACTAATTGAATTTGTCAAGTATCAAGCATCTAGTACAAACCGTGTTTTATTTAGAGTTCCAAATGCATCAATTCCTATAGAGTGAAACCAAACAATTCAAATGTTCCTACAAATGCACATTCATTGCATTAAACCTATAGAGAACTTTTGGTAATACCGCCATTTTGATGATGTTAGTTCTGCCTATCCATGAACAGGGTATATTTTTCCATCTTCTAAGATCTTCTTCTATTTCTCTCTTTAGGGTTCTGTAGTTTTCATTGTATAAGTCTTTCACCTCTTTTGTTAGGTTGATTCCCAAGTATTTTTTTTTTTTTGAGGATATTGTGAATGGAGTGGTTGTCCTCATTTCCATTTCAGAGGATTTGTCGCTGATATACAGGAATGCCTTTGATTTATGCGTGTTGATTTTATATCCTGCCAAAATCCCAATGGCATTTCTTGTAGAAATAGAGAAAGCAATCATGAAATTCATATGGAAAAATAAAAGAACCAGAATAGCAAAAACAATGCTAAGCAGGAAGTGTGAATCAGGCGGTATAGTGATACCAGACTTCAAACTATACTACAGAGCAATAGTAACAAAAAACAGCATGGTACTGGTACCAAAACAGGTGGGTGGACCAATGGTACAGAATAGAGGACACAGAAACCAAATCCACAAAAACTACAACTATCTTAATATTTGATAAAAGGGGCTAAAAGCATGCAAATGGAGGAAGGATAGCATCTTGCAACAAATGGTGCTGTGAAAACTGGAAATCCATATGCAACAAAAATGAAAACTGAATCCTTTTCTCTCGCCATGCACAAAAAGTTACTCAAAATGGATCAAGGAGCTTGATATCAAATCAGAGACCGGCATCTGATAGAAAGAAAAAGTTGGCTACGATCTACATACTGTGGGGTCGGGCTCCAAATTCCTCAATAGGACACCCATAGCACAAAAGTTAATAACTAGAATCAACAAATGGGACTTACTCAAACTAAAAAGTTTTTTCTCAGCAAAAGAAACAATAAGAGAGGTAAATAGGGAGCCTACACCCTGGGAACAAATCTTTACTCCTCACACTTCAGATAGAGCCCTAATATCCAGAGTATACAAAGAACTCAAAAAATTAGACAATAAGAGAACAAACAACCCAATCAACAAATGGGCCAAGGACCTGAACAGACACTTCTCAGAGGAGGACATACAGTCAATCAACAAGTACATGAAAAAATGCTCA
>NW_026005937.1:87371-96093 GCF_001458135.2 Marmota marmota marmota | reverse complement strand
GGGGTAGAGAGAGAAGAGGGGAGGGGAGGGGAGGGGAGGGGGGATAGTAGAGGATAGGAAAGGCAGCAGAATACAACAGACACTAGTATGGCAATATGTAAATCAATGGATGTGTAACTGATGTGATTCTGCAATCTGTATACGGGGTAAAAATAGGAGTTCATAACCCACTTGAATCAAAGTGTGAAATATGATATATCAAGAACTATGTAATGTTTTGAACAACCAACAATAAAAATTTTAAAAAATGCACATTCAACAGTGAATAATGAAATTTGGAGGGCCAAGTGCAACTGTAGTATGAATCATTCCTGCCAACTATCAGCAAGATCAGGTGAAAAAATATTTGCTGAGATTACAGTAAACTCAGAGTTCTGTGGAAGTTTGGCAAACGCTTTTAAATGAAAGTGTTTTTTCCTTGCTTCTGTTTAAGTCTACTTCAATAGGGATCAAAGCATAGGGATTGCACTGAGAACTAATTGAATGTGTCAAGTTTCACGTAGCTAGCAAAAACCGTGTTTGATTATGAGTTCCAACTGCATCTATCCCTATAGGGGAAAATGAAATGAAACCTAAAAATTCAAAGTGTCCCTGCCAACGAACGCTTTAACCTAGAAGAATGAAATTTGGGGGCCAAGTTTGACTGGAGTACTGATCATTCTTTCATAGTATCAACAACATCAGGTGAAAAAAATATTTGCTGAGATTCCAGTAAACTCGGAGTTCTTTGTAAGCTTGGCAAACGCTTTCTAATGAAAGTGTTTTTTTCCTTGCCTCTACTTACAGCTACTTCAACAAGGCAGACAGCATAGAGAGCACACTGAGAACTAATTGAGTGTGTCAACTTTCATGCAGCTAGCACAAACAGTGTTGGATTTCGAGTTCCAACTGCATCTATCCCTATAGGGGAAAATGATGTGAAACCTAAGAATTCAACGTGTTCCTGCAAACTAATGCTTCAAACTAGATTAACAAAATTTAAGTGACCAAGTGCAACTGAAGTATTGATCATTCCTGCCAAGTATCAACAAAATCAGGTAAAAAAAATGTATACGGAGATTCCAGTAAACCTAGAGTTTTTTGGAATCTTTGCTAAGGCTTTAAAATGAAAGTGTTTTTTTCTTGCCTCTGCTTAGGGCCGCTTAAAAAGGAAACAAAGCTTAGACAGCATACTGAGAACTCATTGAGTGTGTCAAGTTTCAAGCAGCTAGCACAAACCGTGTTTGATTTAGAGTTAAAACTGCATCTATGCCTATAGGAGAAAAAGAAGTGAAACCTAAAAATTCAAAGTGTTCCTACAAACTAACACTTCAAGGAACAAGAATAAAATTTGGGGGGCCAAGTGCAACTGCAGTGCCAATCATTCCTGCCAAGTATCAAAATATCAGGTGAAAAAAATATTTGCTGAGATTACAGTAAACTCAGAGTTCTGAGGAAGTGTGTCAAAGATTTCATAAGAAGTGTTTTTTTCTTGTCTCTTCTGAGGGCTACTTCAACAGGAAACAAAGCATAAAGAGTGCACTGAGGACTAACTGAGTGTGTCAAGTTTCAAGCAGCTAGCACAAACCATGTTTGTTATGGAGTTCCAAATGCATCTATCCCTTTAGGGGAAAATGAAGTGAAACCTAAAAATTCAAAGTGTTCCAGCTAACAAATGCTTCAACCTTGAAGAACAAAATTTGAGGGGGCAAGTGTGACTGGAGTACTGATCATTCTTGCCAAGTATCAACAAAATCAAGTGAAAAAATATTTGCTTAGATTCCAGTAAACCCGAGTTCTGTAGAAGCTTGGCAAACCGTTTCATGTGAAAATGATTTTTTCCTTGCTTATGCTCAGGGCTGCTTCAACAGGGAACAAAGCATTGAGAGCGCCCTGAAAACTAATTGAGTGTGTCAAGTTTCAAGCAGGTAGCACAAACAGTGTTTTATTTAGAGTTCCAACTGCATTTATCCTTATAGGGGAAAATGAAGTGAAACTTAAAAATTCAAAGTGTTTGTGCAAATGAATGCNAATCAAAGTCATCTTGCAAAGGAATGATTCAACGAAGCAGAACAAAATTTGTGCTGCCAAGAGCAACTGGTATACACATTTTTTCTACCAAGTATCAACAAGTTCGGGTGAATAAATATTTGCTGAGATTCCAGTAAACTCGAAGTTCTGAGGAGGCTTGGCAAGGTCTTTCAAAAGAAAGTGTTTTTTCCTTGCCTCTTCTTAGGCCTACTTCAATAGGGAACAAAGCATAGGGAGTACACTGAGATCTAATTGACTGTGTCAATTTTCAAGCAGGTAGCACAAACAGTGTTTGATTTACAGTTCCAACTGCAACTATCCCTATTGCGAATGAAGTGAAACCTAAAAATTCAAACTGTTCCTGCAAGCGACATCTTCAACATAGAAGAATGAAATTTGGGCAGCCAAGTGCAACTGGAGGACTGATTATTCCTTCCAAGTATCAACAAGTTTGGGTGAAAATATATTTGATGAGTTTCCAGTAAATTCGGAGTTTTGAGGAAGCTTGGCAAACTCTCAAAAGAAAATGTTTTTCGCTTGTCTCTGTTTAGGCCTACTTCAACAGAAAAAAAAAGCATAGGGAGTGCACTGAGAACTAATTGAGTGTGTCAATTTTCAAGCAGGTAGCACAAACAGTGTTTTATTTAGAGTTCCAACTGCATTTATCCTTATAGGGGAAAATGAAGTGAAACTTAAAAATTCAAAGTGTTTGTGCAAATGAATGCTTTAACTTAGAAGAACAAAATTTACGTGGCCAAGTGCGAGTGGATTACCAATCATTCATGCCAAGTATCAACAAGATTGGGTGAAAAAATATTTGCTGAAATTCCAGTAAATTCGGAATTCTGTGGAAGCATGGCAAATGCTTTAAAATGAAAGTGTCTTTTCTTGTCTCTGCTTAGGGCCACTTAAAAAGGGAACAAAGCATAGAGAGCATACTGAGAACTCATTGAGTGTGTCAATTCCAAGCAGCTAGCACAAACTGTGTTTGATTTAGAGTTCAAACTCATCTATGGCTATAGGGGAAAATGAAGTGAAACCCAAAAATTCAAAGTGTTCCTTTCAAAGGAACACTTCAATATAGAAGAACGAAATTTGGGGGGCCGATTGCGACTGGAGTACTGATCATTCCTGACAAGTATCAAGAAGTTCGGGTGAAAAAATATTTGCTTAGATTCCAGTAAACCAGAGTTCTGTGGAAGCTTGGCAAACCTTTCATATGAAAGTGACTTTTTCCTTTCATCTGCTTAGGGCTACTTCAACTGGGAACAAAGCATAGAGAGCACACTGAAAGCTACTTGAGTGTTTCAAGTTTCAAGAAGCTAGCATAAACCGTGTTTGATTTTAGTTCCAACTGCCTCTATCCCTACAGGGTGAAATGAAATGAAATCTAAAAATTCAAAGTGTTCCTGCAAATGAATGCTTAAACATAGAAGAATGAAATTTGTGGGGCTATGAGCAACTGGTGTACCGATCATTCCTGCCAATTATCAATAAGATCAGGTTAAAAAATATTTGCTGAGATTCCAGTAAACTCGGAGTTCTGTGGAAACTGGGCAAACACTTTCAAATTAAAGTGGATTTCCTTGTATCTTCTTAGGGCTAACTCAACAGGGAACAAAGCATAGAGAGCATCCTGAGAAGTAATTGAGTGTGTCTAGTTTCAAGTAGCTAGCACAAACCATGTTTGATTCAGAGTTCCAACTGCATCTATCCCTATAGGGGAAAATGAGGTGAAACCTAAAAATTCAAAATGTTCATGCAAAGGAACGTTTCAATCTAGAAGAATGAAATTTGGGAGGGCATGTGCAACTGGAGTACCAATCATTCCTGCCAAGTATCAACATGATCAGTTAAAAAAATATTTGCTAAGTTTTCATTATACTTGGCATTCTGTGGAAGTTTGGCAAATTCTTTCAAATTAAAGTTTCTTTTCTTTACCTCCATTTAAGGCTTCTTCATTTGAGAACAAAGAATATAAAGTGCACTGAGAACTAACTGAGTGTGTCAAGATTCAAGCAGCTTGCACAAAATTTGTTTGATTTAGAGTTCCACCTACATCACTTTCTATAGGGTAAAATGAAGTGAAAAATAAAAACATAAAAGTATTCTTGCAAAAGAATGCTTCAAACTAGAAGAAGGAAATTTGTGGGGGGGTGGGGAAAGTGTGATTGGAGTAATGATAATTTCACCCAAGTATGAACAAGATTGGTTGAAAAAATATTTGCTAGGATTCTATTAAACTTGGGGTTCTGTGGATGCTTGGCAAATGCTTTCAAATGAAAGTGTTTTTTCCTGGCGTCTGCTTAGGGATACTTCAACAGTGAACAAAGCATAAAGAGCACACAAAGAATGAATTTAGGTTTTCAAGTTTCAAGCAGCTAGCATAACCGTGTTTAATTTAGAGTTCCAACAGCATCTATCCCTATAGGGGAAAATGATGTGAAACCTAAAAATTCAAAGTGTTCCTGCAAACAAATGCTTCAACCGAGAAGAATGAAATTTGGGGCCCAAGTGCGATTGGAGTACCAATCATTCGTGCCAAGTATAAAAGATATCAGGAGAAAAAAATATTTTGCTGAGATTCCAGTAAACTCAGATTTCTGTGGAAGCTTGACAAATGCTTTCAAATTAAAGAGTTTTTTTTCTTTGCCTCTGCTTAAGGTTACTTCAACAGGGAACAAAGCATAGAGACTACACTGAGAACTAATTGAGTATGTCAAGTTTCAAGCAGCTAGCAAAAACCGTGTTTGTTAAAGAGTTCGAACTGTATCTGTCCCTATTGAAGAAAACAAAATGAATCCTAAAAATTCAAAGTGTTCCTGAAAATGAATGCTTCAACCTAGAAGAACAAAATTTAGAGGGCCAAGTGTGACTGGAGTACTGATATTTCCTGCCAGGTATCAAGAAGATGGGGTGAAAAAATATTTGCTGAGATTCCAACAAACTTGGAGTTCTGTGGCAGCTTGGCAAATGCTGTAAAATGAAAGTGTTTTTTTCTTGCCTCTGCTTTGGGCTACTTCAATGGGAAAAAAAGCATAGAGAGTGTGTCACATTTTTAGCAGCTAGCATATACTGGGTTTGACTTAGAGTTCCAAATGCATGTATCCCTAGAGGGGAAAATGAAGTGAAACCTACAAATTCAAAGTGTTCCTGCAAATGAACACTTACACATAGAAGAACAAAATTTGGGGGGCCAAGTGTGACAGGAGGACCGATCTTTCCTGCCAAGTATCAACAAGATTGGGTAAAAAGAAAATATTTGCTGAGATTCCAAGATCTGTGGAAAGTTTTCAAACACATTCAAATGAAAGTGTTTTTTCCTTGCCTCTGCTTAGGCTATTTCAAGAGCGAACAAACTGTAAAGAGCGCACTGAGAACTAATTAAGTGTATCAAGCTTCAACCATCTAGCAAAAACCATGTTTGATTTTGATTTCCAAGACATATATCCCTATAGGAAAAAAATGGGATGAAATCTAAAAATTCAAAGTATTCATGCAAACGAATGCTTCAACCTAAAAGAAGGAAATTTGGAGGGCCAATTTGACTGGAGTACCGATCATTCCTGCCAAGTATCAACAAGTATGGGTAAAAAAAAATATTTGCTGAGATTCCAGTAAACTTGGGGTTTTGTGGAAGTTTGGCAAACACTTTCAAATGGAAGTGTTGTTTTCTTTGCCTCTGCTTAGGGCTACTTCAAAGGGGAACCAAGCATAGAAAATGCATTGAAAACTAATTGAGTGTTTCAAGGTTCAAGCAGCGAACAGAAACTGTGTATGATTTAGAGTTCCAAATACATCTATCCCAATAGGGGAAAACAAAGTGTAACTAAAACTTCAAGCTGTTCCTGTAATGAATGCTTCAAACCTTGAAGAACGAAATTTGGGTGTCCAAGTGCGACTAGGGGCCTGCTCTTTCCTGCAAAGTATCAAGAAGTTTGGTGGAAAAATATTTACTGAGATTCCTGCAAACTCAGAGTTCTGTGGAAGCTTGGCAAATGCTTTCAAATTAAAGTGATTTTTTTCTTGCCTCTGCTTAGGGTTACTTCAATGGGGAAAAAGGATAGAGAGCACAATGAGAGCTTATTGACTGTGTCAGTTTTCAAGCAGCTAGCATAAACCGTGTTTGATTTAGAGTTCCAAATGTGTCTATCCCTATAGGTGAACACAAAGTGAAACCTAAAAATTCAAAGTGTTTCTGCAAACGAATGCTTCTTCCTAGAAGAACAAAATGTAAGCGACCAAGAGTGACTGGAGTACTGATCTTTCCTGCCAAGTATCAAGAATATTGCGTGAAAAAATATATGCTGAGATTCCAAGTTCTGTGGAAGCTTGGCAAACGCTTTCAAGTGTTCTTTCATTTCCTCTTCTTAGGGCTACATAAACACTGAACAAACCATAGACAGCGCACTGAGAATGAATTGAGTGAATCAAGTTTCAAACAGCTAGCACAAACCATGTTGGATTTAGAGTTCCAAGGCATCTATTCCTATTGGGAAAAACACAGTGAAATCTGACAATTCAAATTGTTTCTACAAACATCACTTGTACCAAAGAAAATTTGGGGGGCCAAGTGTGACTGGAGTAAAATGCATTCCTGCCAAGTATCAACAAGATCGGGTGAAAAAATATTTGCTGTGATTCCAGTAAACTCAGTGTTCTGTGGAAGCTGGGCAAATGCTTTCAAATGAAAGTCTTTTTTCCTTGCCTCCACTTAGGGCTACTTCAAAAGCGAACAAAGCATAGAGAGTGAACTGAGAACTAATTGAGCATATCAAGTTTCACCCAGCTAGCAGAAACCGTGTTTGATTTAGAGTTCCACTTCCATCTATCCTTATAGTGTAAAAAGAAGTGAAACCTAAAAATTCAATGTGTTCTTGAAAATGAACACTTCACCCTAGAAAATTGAAATTTGTGGGGCCAAGTGCAACTGGAGAACAGATAATTTGTGCCAAGTATTAACAAGATCCGGTGAAAAAATATTTGCTGAGATTCCAGTAAACTCAGAGTTCTGTGGAAGCTTGGCAAATGCTTCCAAATTAAAGTGTTTTTTTCCCTTGGCTCTACTTAGGGCTACTTCAATGGGAAGAAAGCGTAGAGAGCACACTGATAACTAATTGAGTGTGCCAAGTTTCAAGCAGCTAGCACATATCGTGCTTGATTTAGAGTTCCAACTGCATCTATCCCTATAGGTGAATACGAAGTGAAACCTAAAAATTTAAAGTGTTCCCAGAAACGCATGCTTCAACATAGAATGAAATTTGGGTGTGCAAGTATGACTGGGGGAATTATCTTTTCTTCCAAGTATGAACAAGATTGGGTGAAAAAGTATTTGCTGAGATTCCAATCAATTCAGAGTTTTGTAGGAGCTTGGCAAATGCTTTTAAATTAAAATGTTTTTTTCTTGCCTCTTCTTAGGTTACTTCAACAGGGAAAAAAAGATAGAGAGCGCAATGAGAACTAATTGACTGTGTCAAGTTTCAAGCAGCTAGCACAAACCGTGTTTGATTTAGAGTTCAAACTGCATCTCTCCCTATAGAAAAAAGAAAAAAAAAACAACAAAGTGAATCCTAAAAATTCAAAGTGTTCCTGCAAATGAATGCTTCAACCTAGAAGAACAAAATCTATGGGGCCATGTATGACTGGAGTACTGATGTTTCCTGCCATGTATGAAGAATATCGTGTGACAACATATTTGTTGAGATTCCAAGTTCTGTGGAAGCTTGGGAAATGCTTTCAAATGTTTTTTTTTCTTTCCTATGCTTAGGGCTATTTGCATAGAGAGGGCACTGAGAACTAATTGAGTGTATCAAGTTTCAACCAGCTGGCACTCACCAGTTTTGATTTAGAGTTCCAAGGCATCTATCCCTATAGTGGCAAATGAAGGGAAATCTAAAAATTCCAAGGGTCCCTATTTACCTCTCTTATTGTTTCTCTTGCTGAGAAAATAACTTTTTAGTTTAAGTAAGTCCCATTTGTTGATTCTTGTTACTAACTCTTGTGCTATGGGTGTCCTATTAAGGAATTTGGAGCCCAACCCCACAATATGTAGATTGGAGCCAACTTTTTCTTCTATCAGTCGCAGAGTATCTAATTTGATATCAAGCTCCTTGATCCATTTTGAGTCAACTTTTGTGCATGGCGAGAGAAGGGTACTCAGTTTCATTTTGTTGCATATGGATTTCCAGTTTTCCCAGCACCATTTGTTGAAGATGCTATCCTTCCTCCATTGCATGCTTTTAGGCCCTTTATCAAATATAAGATAGTTGTAACTTTGTGGATTAGTCTCTGTGTCCTCTATTCTGTACCATTGGTCCACCCGTCTGTTTTGGTACCACTACCATGCTCTTTTTGTTACTATTGCTCTGTAGTATATTTTGAAATCTGGTATTGCTATGCCACCTGATTCACACTTCCTGCTTAGAGTTGCTTTTGCTATTCTGGGTTTTTTATTTTTCCATATGAATTTCATGATTGTTTTATCTATTTCTACAAGAAATGCCATTGGGATTTTGATAGGCATTGCATTAAACCTATAGAGAACATTTGGTAATATCACCATTTTGATGATGTTAGTTCTGCCTATCCATGAACAGGGTATATTTTTCCATCTTCTAAGATCTTCTTCTATTTCTCTCTTTAGGGTTCTGTAGTTTTCATTGTATAAATCTTTCACCTCTTTTGTTAGGTTGATTCCCAAGTATTTTATTTT
>NW_026005937.1:78196-83938 GCF_001458135.2 Marmota marmota marmota | reverse complement strand
ATGATGCTAGCCTGAGGCTTAGCATAGATAGCTTTTACAATGTTGAGGTAAGTTCCTTTTATCCCTAGTTTTTCTAATGTTTTGAACATAAAGGGATGCTGTACTTTGTCAAATGCTTTCTCTGTATCTATCAAGATGATCATATGGTTCTTATCTTTAAGTCTATTGATGTGGTGAATAACATTTATTGATTTCCATATATTGAACCAGCCTTGAATCCCAGGGATGAATCCTACTTGATCAGGTTGCACAATTTTTTTGATGTGTTTTTGTATCCAATTCGCCAGAATTTTATTGAGGATTTTTGCATCTAGGTTCATTAGAGATATTGGTCTGTAGTTTTCTTTCTTTGAGATGTTTTTGTCTGGTTTCGGAATCAGGGTGGTGTTGGCCTCATAGAATGAATTTGGAAGTTCTCCCTCTTTTTCTATTTCCTGAAATAACTTGAAAAGTATTGGTATTAATTCTTCTTTAAAGGTTTTGTAAAACTCTGCTGTATACCCATCTGGTCCTGGGCTTTTCTTTGTTGGTAGTCTTTTGATTGCTTCTTCTGTTTCAATTGGTATTGGTCTGTTCAAATTGTGTGTATCCTCCTGACTCAGTCTGGGCAAATCATATGACTTAAGAAAGTTATCAATGTCTTCACTATCTTCTATTTTATTGGAATATACGGTTTCAACATAATTTCTAATTGTCTTCTGTATTTTTGTAGCATCTGTTGTGATATTGCCTTTTCATCCCGGAACATCCCGGAACAAATTTTTACTCCTCACACTTCAGATATATCCCTAATATCCAGAGTACACAAAGAACTCAAAAAATTAAACAATAAGATAACAAATAACCCAATCAACAAATGGGCCAAGGACCTGAACAGACACTTCTCAGAGGAGGACATACAATCAATCAACAATTATGTGAAAAAATGCTCACCATCTCTAGCTGTCAGAGAAATGCAAATCAAAAACCACCCTAAGATACCATCTCACTCCAGTAAGATTGGCAGCCATTATGAAGTCAAACAACAACAAGTGCTGGTGAGGATGTGGGGAAAAGGGTACACTTGTGCATTGCTGGTGGGACTGCAAATTGGTGCGGCCAACTTGGAAAGCAGTATGGAGATTCCTGGGAAAGCTGGGAATGGAACCACATTTGACCCAGCTATTGCCCTTTTCGGACTATTCCCTGAAGACTTTAAAAGAGCGTACTATAGGGATACTGCTACATTGATATTCATAGCAGCACAATTCACAATAGTTAGACTGTGGAACCAACCTAGATGCCCCTCGATAGATGAATGGATAAAAATAAATGTGGCATTTATACACAATGGAGTATTACTCTGCACTAAAAAATGACAAAATCATGGAATTTGCTGGGAAATGGACGGCACTAGAGCAGATTATGCTAAGTGAAGCTAGCCAATCCCTAAAAAACAAATGCCAAATATCATCTTTGATATAAGGAGAGCAACTAAGAACAGAATAGGGAGGGAGAGCATGAGAAGAAGATCACCATTAAACAGGGTAAAAAGGGGGGAGGGAAAGAGAGAGAGAAGGGAAATTGCATGGTAAAGGAAGGAGACCCTCATTGTTATACAAAATTACATATAAGAGGAAGTGAGGGGAAAATAAAACAAGAGAGACAAATGAATTACAGTAGATGGGGTAGAGAGAGAAGATGGGAGGAGAGGGGAGGGGAGGAGAGGGGGGATAGTAGAGGATAGGAAGGGCAGCAAAATACAACAGACACTAGTATGGCAATATGTAAAAACGTGGATGTGGAACCAATGTGAATCTGTAATATGTATACGGGGTAAAAATGGGAGTTCATAATCTGCTTGAATCAAATGTATGAAATATGATATGTAAAGACCTTTGTAATGTTTTGAACAACTAATAATAAAAAAGAAAAATAATAAATAAATAAAAAATAAAAATTCAAAGTGTTCCTGCAAATGTCGCTTCAACCTCAAAGAATAAAATTCGGGAGGGGGGGGCACGTGCAACTGGAGTACTGGTCATTCCTGCCAAGTATCAACAATATCGATTGAAAACATATTTGCTGAGATTCAGGTAAACTCGGAGTTCTGTGGAAGCTTGGCAAACGCTTTCAAATTAAAGTATTTTTTCCTTACCTCTGCTTAGGGTTACCTCAACCAGAAAAAAGCATAGAGAGCGAAATTGACTGTCAAGTTTCAATCGGCTTGCACATATCATGTTTGATTTAGAGTTCTGCTGAGAGCCATAGCCAAGTTTGAATGATGCATGGCATTTTTGCCAGAATGGAGTGGTTTAGAAGTGACGCCCAGCCAGACTGCGGCAGAGTTCCAACTGCATCTACCCCTATAGGGAAAAACGAAGTGAAACCTAAAAATTTAAAGTGTTCCCAGCAACAAATGCTTCAACACAGAAGAACAAAATTTAAGTGTCCAAGTGCGAATGGGGAACAGATCTTTCCTGCCAAGTATGAACAAGATCGGGTGAAAAAATATTTGCTGAGATTCCAGTAAAGTCAGGGTTCTGTGGAAGCTTGGCAAATGCTTTCAAATTAAAGTGTTTTTTCTTGCCTCTGCTGAGGGCTATTTAAACAGAGAACAAAGCATAGTGTACACACTGAGAACTAATTGTTATGTGTCAAGTTTCAACCAGTTAGCACAAACTGTGTTTGATTTAGAGTTCCAAAAGCAACTATCCCTATAGAGGACAACAAAGTGAAACCTAAAAATTCAAAGTGTTCCTACAAATAAATTCTTCAACCCAGAAGAACATAATTTGGAGGGCCAAGTGTGACTTGAGTACCAATCATTCCTGCCAAGTATCAACAAGATCGGGTGAAAAGATATTTGCAGAGAATCCAGTAAACTGGGAGTTCTGTGGAAGCTTGGCAAACACTTTCAAATAAATGAGTTTTTTCTTAGCCTCTGCTTAGTCTACTTCAACAGAGAACCACACATAGAGTGTTCAGTGAGAACTAACTCAGGGTGTCAAGGTTCAAGCAGCTAGCAAAAACCCTTTTTGTTTTAGAGTTCCAAATGCATCTGTCCCTATAGGAGAAAATGAAGTGAAACCTAAAAATTCAGTGTTCCTGCAAATGAACTCTTCAACCTAGAATAACAAAATTTGGGAGGTCAAGTGCCACCAGAGGACCTAGAGTTCCTGCCAAGTATCAACAAGTTCGGGTCAAAAAATATTTGCTGAGATTCCACTAAACTCGGAGTTCTGTGGACTCATGGCAAACACTTTCAAATAATTTTTTTCCTTGCTTTTACATAGGGCTACTTCAACAGGGAACAAAGCATAGAGAGCACATTGAGAACTAATTGAGTGTGTCAAGTTTGAGTGTGTCAAGTTTCAAGCAGCTAGCACAAAATATGTTTCATTCAGAGTTCTAACTGCATCTATCCCTATAAAGGAAAATGAAGTGAAACCTAAAATTCAAAGTGTTGCTGCAAATGATCGCTTCAACCTAGATGAATAAATATTGGGGGAACAAGTACAACTGGAGTTTCAATCAGTTTCTCCAAGTATCAACCAGATCAGGTGGAAAAGTATTTGCTGAGATTCCAGTAAAATCGGAGTTCTGTGGAAGGTTGGCAAACACTTTCAAATTAAAGTGTTTTTTCCTTTCCTGTGCTTAGGGCTACACCAACAGGGAAAAAAGCATTGAGAGTGCACTGATAACTAATTGAGTGTGTCAAGTTTCAAGGAGCTAGCACAAACCGTGTTTGATATTGATTCAAACTGCATCTATCCCTATAGGGGAAAACGAAGTGTAACCGAAAAATTCAAAGTGTTCCTGCAAAGGAATGCTTCAACATAGATGAACAAATATTGGGGGTACAAGTGCCATTGGAGTTCCAATCATTTTTGCCAAGTATCAACACGATTGGGTGAAAAAGTATTTGCTGATATTCCAGTAAACTCGGAGTTTTGTGGAAGTTGTCAAATGCTTTCAAATGAAAGAATTTTTCCTTGGCCTCTGCTTAGGGTTACTTCAAAAGGGAAGCAAGCATAGAGAGTGCACTGATAAATAATTGAGGCTGTCAAGATTCTATTAACTAGCACAAACCATTATCATTTAGAGTTCCAAATGCCTGTATCAATATAGGGGTAAGCAAAGTGAAATCTAAAAATTAAAAGTGGTCCTGCAAACAAAATATTCAATGTAGAAGAATGAAATTTAGGTGGCCAAGTGAGAGAAGATGACCGGTCATTCCAGCCAAGTGTCAACAAGTTCGGTTGAAAAAATATTTGCTGAGTTTCCAGTAAACTCAGAGTTCTGTGAAAGCTTGAGAAATGCTTTCAAGGAAAGTGTATTTCCTTGTTGCTGCTTAAAGCTACTTAAACAGGGAACAAAGCATAGAGTGCACACTTTGAACTAATAGAATGTTTCAAGTTTCAAGCAGCTAGCCCAAACTGTGTTGGATTTAGAGTTCCAACTGCATCTATCCCTATAGGATAAAACAAAGTGAAACCTAAAAATTCAAACTGTTCCTCCAAATGAACACATCAACCTAGAAGAATGAAATTTGTGGGGGCAAGTGTGACAGCAGGACCAATCATTCCTGCCAAGTGTCAACAAGTTGGCGTGAATAAATATTTGATGATATTCCAGTAAATTAGGTGTTCTGTGGAAGCTTGGCAAATGCTTTCAAATTATTTTTTCCTTGCTTCTGCAAAGGGCTAATTCAACATGGAACAAAAGATAGACAGGGCACTGAGAACTAATTAATGTGTCAAGTTTCACACAGCTAGGCCAAACCATTCTTGACGTAGAGTTCCAAATACATGTAACCCTATAGGGGAAAAGGAAGTGAAACCTAAAAATTCAAAGTGTTCCTTCAAACGAACACATACACCTAGAAGAACGAAATTTGGGGGGCTACAAGCTACTGGAGTACCAATCATTCTTGCCAATTATCAACAAGTTTGGGTAAAAAAATATTTGATGAGTACACAGTAAACTCGGAGTTCTGGGGAAGTTTGTCAAACACATTTTTTTTTTAATTTTTTATTGTTGGCTGTTCAAAACATTACATAGCTCTTGATATATCATATTTCATACTTTGATTCAAGTGGGTTATGAGTTCCATTTTTACCCCATATACAGATTGCAGAATCACATCAGTTACACATCCATTGATTTACATATTGCCATACTAGTGTCTGTTGTGTTCTGCTGCCTTTCCTATCCTCTACTATCCCCCCTCCCCTCCCCTCCCCTCCCCTCTTCTCTCTCTGCCCCCTCTACTGACATTCATTTGTCCCCCTTGTATTATTTTTCCCTTTCCCCTCACTTCCTCTTGTATGTACTTTTGTATAACTCTGAGGGTCTACTTCCATTTCCATGCAATTTCCCTTCTCTCTCCCTTTCCCTCCCACCTCTCATCCCTGTTTAATGTTAATCTTCTTCTCATGCTCTTCGACCCTACTCTGTTCTTAGTTACTCTCCTTATATCAAAGAAGACATTTGGCATTTGTTTTTTAGGGATTGGCTAGCTTCACTTAGCATAATCTGCTCTAATGCCATCCATTTCCCTGTAAATTCTATGATTTTGTCATTTTTTAATGCAGAGTAATACTCCATTGTGTATAAATGCCACATTTTTTTTATCCATTCGTCTATTGAAGGGCATCTAGGTTGGTTCCACAGTCTTGCTATTGTGAATTGTGCTGCTATGAACATCGATGTAGCAGTGTCCCTGTAGCATGCTCTTTTTAGGTCTTTAGGGAATAGACC
>NW_026005937.1:62124-69810 GCF_001458135.2 Marmota marmota marmota | reverse complement strand
TTTCAAGCATCTAGCACAAACCATGTTTGATTTAGAGTTCCAAATGCATATATCCCTACATGGGAAAATGAAGTGAAACCTTAAAATTCAAAGTGTTCCTGTAAAGGAACGCTCCAACCCAGAAGAAAAAAATTGGGGGGACCTAGTGTGAATTGAGTGCTGATCATTCCTTCAAAGTACCAAGAAGATAGGGTGAAAAAATCTTTGCTGAGATTCCAGTAAACTCAGAATTCTGTGAAAACTTTGGAAATGCTTTCCAATGAAAGTGTATATTCCTCACCTCTGCTTAATGCTACTTCAACAGGGAAGAAAGCATAGAGAGCACAGTGAGACCTAATTGAGTGAGTCAAGTTTCAAGCAGCTAGCACAAACCATGTTTGATTTAGAGTTGCAAATGCTTGTATCCCTCCCTATAGGGGAAAAAGAAATGAAACCTAAAAATTCAATGTCTTCTTGAAAATAAACACTTAAACTTAGAAGAATGAAATTTGGGGGACCTAGGGCAAATGGTCTGATCATTCCCTTCAATTATCCAGAAGATCGGGTAAAAAAATCTCTCCTGCGATTCTACTAATTTCGGAGTTCTGTGGAAGATTTGCAAAAATTTTCAAAGAAAAGTGAATTTTCCTTGTCTCTGCTAGGGCTACTTCAACAAGGAACAATGCATACAGAGCTCAGTGAGAACTTATTGAATGATTCAAGTTTCAAGCAGCTAGCACAAACCATGTTTGATTTAGAGATCCAAATGCATGTATCTCTAGAGGGGAAAGAGGAAGTGAAACTTAATAATTCAAAGTGTTCCTGCAAATGGACACTTCAACCTAGAAGAACAAAATTTGGGGGACCAGGTGTGAATCGAGTATCAATCATTCCCTCCAAGTATCAACAAGATTGGGTGACAAAATATTTGCTGAGATTCCAGTAAACTCGGAGTTCTGTGGAAGCTCTTCAAACGTTTTCAAATGAAGTGTATTTTGGGCTACTTCAACAGGGAACAAAGCAGAGAGAATGCACTGAGAACTAATTGAGTGAGTCAAGTTTCATGCAGCTAGCCCTAACCATGTTTGATTTAGAATTCCAAATACATGTAGCCTTAAAGGGGAAAATGAAAATGAAACCAAAAATTCAAAGTGTTCCTGAAATAGAACGCTTCAACATAGAAGAATGAAATTTGGGAGATCAAGTGTGAATGGAGTACCAATCATTCATTCCAAGTATCAACAAGATCTGGTGAAAAAATATTTGTGGAAATTCCAGTTAACCAGGAGTTCTCTGGAAGCTTTGCAAACACTTTCAAATGAAAGTTTATTCTCCTTGCCTCTGGATAGGGCTACTTCAACAGGGAAGAAATCAAAGAGAGCAGGCTGAGAACTAATTGAGTGAGTCTAGTTTCAAGAAGCTAGCAAAAACACTGGTTGATTTAGAGTTCCAAATGCATGTATCCCTATAGGGGAAAAGGAAATGAAACCTAAAAATTCAAAGTGTTCCTGCAAATAAATGCACTAACCTGCAAGAATAAAATTTGGGCAGCCAAATGCAGCTGGTATACTCATCTTTCCTGCAAGTATCAACAAGATCGGGTGAAAAAAATATTTGCTAAGATTCTAGTAAACTTGGAGTTCTGTGGAAGCTCTGCAAACACTTTCAAATGAAAGTGTATTTTCCTTGCCTCTTCTTAGGGCTACTTCAACAGGGATCAAAGCAATGGGAGTGCACTGAGAACTAATTGAGTGAGTCAAGTTTCAAGCAGCTAGCACAAACTGTTTTTGACTTAGTGTTCCAAATGCATGTATCCCTATAGGGGAAAACTAAGTGAAACCTCATAATTCAAAATGTTGCTATAAACTAACACTTCAATTTATAAGAACGATTTTGAGGCAGCCAAGTGCAATTGGTATACTCATCTTTCTTGCCAAGTATGAACAATATTGGGTGAAAAAAATATTTGCTGAGATTCCAGTAAACTCGGAGTTCTGTGGAAGCACTGTAAATGCTTTCAAATGAAAGTGTATTTTCCTTGCTCTGCTTAGTTACTTCAACTGGGAATAAAGCTTGAGAGGGCACTGAGAACTAATTGAGTGAATCAAGTTTCAAGCAGCTAGCACAAACCATGTTTGATTTAGAGTTTCAAATGAAAGTATCCCTGTAGGGGAAAACAAAGTCAAACTAAAAATTCAAAGTGTTCCTACAAACAAACGCTTCAACCTAGATGAATGAAATTTGGTCAGCCTAGTGCAACTAGTATTCTCACCTTTCTGCCACGTGTCAACAAGATCAGAGGAAAAAATATTGGCTGAAATTCCAGTAAACTCGGAGTTCTGTGGAAGCTCTGCAAACGGTTTCCAAAGAAAGTATATTTTCCTTGCCTCTGGTTAAAGCAACTTCAACAGGGTCAAAACTTGAGAGTGCACTGAGAACTAACTGATTCAAATTTCAAGCAGCTAGCACAAATCCTGTTTGATTTTGAGTTCCAAATGCATGTGTCACTATAGGGAAACATGAAGTAAGACCTAAAATTTCAAAGTGTTCCTGCAAATGAACACTTCAACTTAGAGGAACGAAAATTGGGAAGAATTGGTATACTCATCCTTTCTGCCAAGTATCAACAAGTTTGGGTGAAAAAATGTTTGGTGAGATTCCAGTAAACTTGGAGTTCTGTGGAAGCTCTGAAAATGCTTTCAAATGAAAGTGTATTTTCCTTGCCTCTGCTTAGGGCTACATCAACAGGGAACAAAGCATAAAGAGTGCACTGAGAAATAATTGAGTGAGTCAAGTTTCAAGCAGTTAGCAAAAACCGTGTTTGATTTAGAGTTCAAAATGCACGCAACCCTATAGGAGAAAATGAAGTGAAATGTAAAAATTCAAAGTGTTCCTGTAAACGAACACTTCAACCTAGAAGAATGAAATTTTGACAGCCAAGTGCAAGTGGTATACGCATCTTTCTTGCCAAGTAAAAACAATATTGAGTGAAAAAATATATGCTGAGATTCCAGTAAACTCGGAGTTCTGTGGAAGCACGGTAAATGTTTTCAAATGAAACTGTATTTTCCTTGCCTCTGCTTGGAGCTACTTCAACAGGGTCAAAACTTGAGAGCACACTGAGAACTAAGTGAGTCAAGTTTCAAGCAGCTAGAACAAATCCTATTTGATTTAGTGTTCCAAATGCATATATCCCTATAGGGAAACATGAAGTGAAACCTAAAATTTCAAAGTGTTCCTGCAAACAAATGCTTAAACTTAGAGGAATGAAAATTGGGCAAACAAGTACAACTGGTATACTCATCCTTCCTGCCAAGTATCAACAAGTTTGGTTGAAAAAATGTTTGGTGAGATTCCAGTAAACTTGGAGTTCTGTGGAAGCTCTGCAAACACTTTCAAATGAAAGTGTATTTTCCTTCTTAGGTCTACTTCAAGAGGCAACAAAGCAATGAGAGTGCAATGAGATCTAATTGAGTGAATCAAGTTTCAAGCAGCTAGCAAAAACCGTGTTTGATTTAGAGTTCCAAATGCATGTATCTCTATAGGGGAAAACAAAGTGAAACCTAAAATTACAAAGTGTTCCTGCAAATAAACGCTCTAACCTGGAAGAACGAAATTTGGGCAGACAAATGCAACTGGTATACTGATCTTTCCTGCACATATTAACAAGATCAGGTGAAAAAAATATTTGCTGAGATTCCAGTAAACTTGGAGTTCTGTGGAAGCTCTGCAAATGCTTTCAAATGAAAGTGTATTTTCCTTGCCTATTCTTAGGGCTACTTCAACAGGGAACAAAGCAATGAGAGGGCACTAAGAACTAATTGAGTGACTCAAGTTTCAAGCAGCTAGCACAAACCATGTTTGACTTAGTGTTCCAAATGCATGTATTCCTATAGGCGAAAACTAAGTGAAACCTCATAATTAAATGTGTTCCTGTAAATGAACAATTCAACCTAGAAGAACCACTTTTGGGCAGACAAGTGCTATTGGTATACTCATATTTCTTGCCAAGTATGAACAATATTGGGTGAAAAAATATTTGCTTAGATTCCAGTAAACTCGGAGTTCTGTGGAAGCACTGTAAATGCTTTCAAATGAAAGTGTATTTTCCTTGCTCTGCTTAAAGTTACTTCAACAGGGAACAAAGCTTGAGAGGGCACTATGAACTAACTGAGTGAATCAAGTTTCAAGCAGCTAGCACAAACTGTATTTGATTTAGAGTTTCAAATGAATGTATCCTTATAGGGCAACACAAAGTCAAACCTAAAAATTCAAAGTGTTCCTGCAAACGAACGCTTCAACCTAGAAGAATGAAATTTGGTCAGCGAGTGCAACTGGTATACTCATCTTTCCTGCCAAGTATCAACAAGATCAGATGAAAAAATATTTGTTGAAATTCTAGTAAACTTGGAGTTCTGTGGAAGCTCTGCAAACTGTTTCCAAAGAAAGTATATTTCCCTTGCCTGTGCTTAGGGCTAGTTCAACAGGGAACAAATGATAAAGAGCACACTGAGAACTAATTGAGTGAGTCAAGTTTCTACCAGCTTGCACAAACCATGTTTGATTTAGAGTTCCAAATATATGTATCCAAAATAGGTGAAAATGAAGTGAAACCTAAAAATTCAAAGTGTTCCTCCAAAGGAATGCTTCACTTTGAAGAACAAAATTTGGGCAGCCATGTGTAACTGGTATACTCATTATTTTTTCTAAAAATCACCAAGTTTGGGTGAAAAAATATTTGCTAAGCTTCCAATAATCTCAGAGTTCTGTGGAAGCTCTACAAATGCTTTCAAAAAAACGTATATTTTCCTTGCCTGTGCTTAGGGCTGCTTTAACAGGAAACAAAGCATAAAGAGAACACTGAAAAATACTTGAGTGATTCAAGATTCAACCAGCTGGCACAAACTGTGTTTGATTTAGAGTTTCAAATGCATGCATCCCTATATGGGAAAATGAAGCGAAACCTAAAAATTCAAAGTGTTCCTGCAAATGAACACTTCACCTAGAAGAACAAAATTTGGCAGCCAAGTTCAACTGGTATACTCTTCTTTCCTACCAAGCATCAATGAGATGGGTTGAAAAAATATTTGCTGGGATTCCAGTAAACTCAATGTTCTGTGGAAACACTGGAAATGCTTTCAAAGGAAAGTGCATTTTCCATGCCTCTGCTTATGGCTACTTCAACAGGGAGAAGGCATATAGAGCACACTGAGAACTAATTAAATGAATCAAGTTTTAATTATCTAGCACAAACCGTGTTTGATTTAGAGTTCCAAATGTATGCAAACCTATAGGAAAAAATGAAGGGAAACCTAAAAATTCAAAGTGTTTCTGCAAAGGAATGCTTCAACCTAGAAGAACAAAGTTTGGGCAGCCAAGTGAAACTGGTATACTCATCTTTCCTGCCAAGTATAAACAAGATCAGGTGAAAAAATATTTGCTGATATTCAAGTAAACTCGGAGTTCTGTGGAAGCTATGCAAATGCTTTTAAATGAAAATGTATTTTCCTTGCCTCTACTTAGGGCTACTTCAACAGGGAACAAAGCAGAGATAGCACACAGAAAACTCACTGAGTGAGTCAAGTTTCAAACCATGTTTGATTTATGGTTTCAAATACATGTATCCCTATAGGGGAAAATGAAGTGAAACATAAAAATTCAATGTGTTCCAGTCAATGAACGCTTCAACCTAGAAGCACGGAATTTGGGCAGCCAAGTGCAAGTGATATACTCATCTTTCCTGCCAAGTATCAACAAGATCTGGTGAAAAAAAAAAAATTTGCTGAGATTCCTGTAAACTTGTAGTTCTGTGGAAGCACTGCTAAAGCTTTCAAATGAAAGTATATTTTCCTTCACTCTATTTAGGGCTACTTCAACAAGTAATAAAGCATAGAGAGCACAGTGAGAACTAATTTTGGTGAGTCAAGTTTCAAGCAGATAGCACAAACTGTGTTTGAATTAGAGTTCCAATTCCATGTATCCCTTTATGGTAAAACGAAGTGAAACCTAAAAATTCAGTGTTCCTGCAAACGAATGTTTCAACCTAGAATAACAAAATTTGGGCAGTCAAGTGGAACTGGTATACACAGCTTTCCTGCCATATATCAACAAGATCAGAAAAAAATAATTTGCTGAGATTCCAGTAAACTCGGAGTTCTGGGAAGCACTGCAAATGATTTCAAATGACAGTGTATTTTCCTTGATTCTGCTTAGGGCTACTTCAACAGGGAAGAAAGCATAGAGAGCACACTGATAATTAAGGGAGTCAAGTTTAAAGCATCCAAAACAAACCATGTTTGATTTAGAGTTTGAAATGCCTGTGTCCCTATAGGGAAAAAATAAAAGTAAAACCTAAAAATTCAAAGTGTTGTTACAAATAAATGCTTACACCTAGAAAAACAAAATTTGGCTGCTAAGTGCAACTGGTATTATCATCTTGCTTGCCAAGTATCAAAAAGTTTGGGTGAAAAATACTTGCTGAGATTTCAGTAATCTCGGAGTTATATGGACCTCTGCAAATGCTTTCAAATGGAAGTGTATATTCTTTGCCCTGCTTAGCTCTATTTCAACAAGAAACAAATGATAGAGAGCACAATGAGAAAAAATTGAGAGAGTGAAGATTCAAGCAGCTACCACAAAACGTGTTTGTTTTAGAGTTCCAAATGCATGTATCCCTATAGGGGAAAACGAAGTGAAACCTAAAATTTCAAAGTGTTCCTTCAAACAAATGCATCAACCTGGAAGAACAATATTTGGGCAGCAAAGTTCAAATGGTATACTCAACTATCCTTCCACGCATCAACAAGTTGGGGTGAAAAATATTTGCTGAGTTTCCTGTAACCTCGAAGGATTGTGGAAGCTCTGCAAATGCTTTCAAATGGCAGTGTGTGTTCCTTTTCTCTCCTTAGGGCCAATTCAACAGGGAACAAACAATAGAGAGCACACTGAGAACTAATTGAGTGAGTCAAGTTTCAAGCAACTAACACAAACCTTGTTTGATTTACAGTTCCAAATGCATATATCCCCATAGTGGAAAAGGAAGTAAAACTTTAAAATTCAAAATGTTCCTGCAAATGAACACATCACCTGGAAGTACAAAATTTGAGCAGCCATGTGCAACTGGTATACTCGTCTTTCATTCCAAGTATCAACAAGATCTTGTAAAAAAATATTTGCTGAGATTTCAGTAAACTCGGAGTTCTGTGGAAGCTCTGCAAAGGCTTTCAAATGAAAGTGTATGTTCTTTGCCTCTGCTTAGGGCTACATCAACAGGGAACAAAGCATAGAGGGTGCACTGAGAACTAATTGAGTGAGTCAAGTTTCAAGCAACTAACACAAACCTTGTTTTATTTACAGTTCAAATGCATGTATCACTATAGGGGAAAAGGAAATGAAACCTAAAAATTCAAAGTGTTCCTGCAAATAAACACTTCAATCTAGAAGAACAAAATTTGGGCAGCCAAGTGCAACTGGTATATGCATCTTTCCTCCGAAGCATCAACAAATTCAGATAAAAAAACTTTTGCTGATATTCCAGTAAATTTAGAGTTATGTTGAAGCTTTGCTAACACTTTCATTTGAAAGTGTATTTTCCTTGCCTCTGCTTAGAGCGACTCCATCATGGAAAAAGAACAGAAAACACACTGAGAACTAATTGAGTGAGTCAAGTTTCAAGCAGCTAGTACAAAATGTCTTTTATTTATAATT
>NW_026005937.1:44832-48694 GCF_001458135.2 Marmota marmota marmota | reverse complement strand
TTAATCCTAACACTATCACAATCTCTAAACCTTTGCACTACCCTAAAACAACCCCATACTCTATTCTTAAGTCTATTCATTACCCTAATCCTAACTCTAACCCTAATGCTAATTAAAGCCCTAAACCTAAACCTTAACCTAAACTTAACCATAAAGCATACCCTGACCTTAATTATTCATCTAGCTCTAAGCTTGACCTTTACCCTAAATCTAACCATTACACTAGACCTAACCATAAACATAACCCTAAATCTAACCCTAACTGAAACCCTAGACTTAACCCTAGACACTTACCCTAGGACAAACCCTAGCTCTAAACATTATCCTAACTGTAAAACTAACCCTAACACTAGAAAAACCCTAAATCTACCCATAATCGTAACCCTAGCTCTTACATTACCCATACACCTAACACTAGCCCTAAACCTCACACACAACCTAGCCCTAATCCTAGTCCTAAACCTAGACCTAAGTGTAACCCTATCCCTATTACTAGCACTAACCTTAACCCTAACACTGGCCCTGGCCTTAACCCTACTCAAAATCTAATCCTTACCCTAAACATAACAATAGCCCTATCTCTCAACCTAACCCTGAACCTAGCCCTAATCCTAACTGTAACCATAGCATAAAACCTAGCACAAACTCTATCCATTACCTTAAACATAACCCTAACCCTAATACAAACCCAAGCCATAACCCTAACCCTAACCCTAACAATAGCCCTGACTCTAACTCTAACACTCACCCTAGCCCTAACCCTAGCTCAAACCCTAACACTTCTGCTACATCTAACACTAACACTAATCCTAGGCTTTTCTCTAAACCTAGCCAAAATCCTAATGTTACCACAAGCCCTAACACTAGCAGTAACCCTATCCTTTACCCTAAACATAAACCTAACCCAAATGCTAACCCTAGGCCTAACCCTAATCCTATCGCTAACACTAAGCCTATCTATTACTCTAAACCTAACCGGAACCCTAAACCTAACACTATCCATTACTTTAACCCTAACCCTAATGCTAATGTGAGCCCTAACCCTAAACCTTATCATAAACCAAACCCTAAACCGGACTCTGACCATAAAAATACACCTAGCTCTAAAACAGACCTTTACCCTAAAACTAACTTTCCACTAGACCTAGCCATAAACCTAAAGTTAACACTATTCCTAACCATAACCCTAGCTCTGAAATTAGCCCTAGCTCTAATCCTAGCTCTAACCCTAACACAAACCCTAGCACTCATCCTAGCCCTAAACCTAGCTTTAATCCGAACCTGAACACTCATCCTATTCCTATACCTAATTTTAACCATCACCCTAGCCTTGAACCTAGCCATAACCTCATCCCTTCTACTAAAACTAACCATGACCCTAACACTAACACTAACCATAATTCTAACCCTAACCATGGGCCTAACCCTAACACTAAACCTAGCACTAATCTAGCCCTAATTTATCCCTAACCCTAAGCAAATCCCTAACTCTAGCCCTAACAATAACTCTAATTCTCAAACTGGCCCTATTTCTATTTCTAAACCTGTCCATTACCGTAACTCTAACACTAGCCCAAACCTTAGCCCTAACCCTGGATCTAACCATAACTCTAAATTATAGTTATAAACTCTAAATCTAAGCCTAACCTTAAGCCTAAACCTCACCCTACCACTAGCTGAACACTATCGCTAATCATAAAAATAACCCTAACCCTAGCCCAAGCCCTAAAACAAAACTAAACTTAACCTAAACCAAACCCTAACCCTAAAACTAGCCATAACCCTAGCTCAAATTAGAGTCCTAAGACTTAAACTAACCCTACACTGACTCATATCCAAACACTAACCCTATCTGTGTATATCACCGTAACCCTAAAGCAAATGCTAACACCATTCTTGTCCAAACCCTAACCCTAAAAGTAACCCTAATAATAACCCTAGTTCTTACCTTAGCCACAGTCCTAAACCTAGCCCTAACCCCAAAACAAAAGTAGACGTAATCTGAGCCCTAAAAATAGATTTAACCCTAACCCTAACCCTAGCTGCAAACCAAACCCTAAACCTAGCTCTAAGCCTAGCTCTAACCCTGCCCTTATCCTAAGCCAAACCCTATCCATAATGCTAATCCTAGTCCTAATCATAATCCTTAGCCTAAATCAAACACTAACCCTATTACCAGTCCAAACCATAGCCCTCATTCTACCTCTAAACCTAACCCAAAACCTAACCCAAACATTCACCCTTATTCTGACCATAACACTACTTATAGGTCTAAATCTGTCCCTAACCCTAAACTGAACCCTGAAAGTAATCCTACCAGTAAACTTTTGCCTAAATCTAACTGTAACACTACCCCTAAACCTAAACATAATCCTAAATCTAGTGATTACTCTAGCCCTAGACATAAACAAAAACATAGTCATAGCCCTAAAAATAACCCTTAACCTAAACCAAACAATAACACTACCCCTAGACTTTACCCTACTCCTGATTCTGGATTTTACCCTAATTCTAATCTGAACACTGATCCTGAAAATAACACTAAATCCAGCTCTAAAAATGACTCTAAACCAAAATCTAAACCAAACACTAGAACTAGCCATAAAACTAACCCTAATACTAATACTAGCACTAATTCGAACCCTAGATCTTACTTTACCCATAGCACTAACCCTAGACTTAAACCTAATACAAAACCTGCCCTAATCCAAGGCCTAAACCTACCGTAAGCATAACCCTAACCCTAAACCTAGCCCTAACCTTAAATCTAACCCTCACCTTAGACCTAAGCATAGCTCAAGGCCTAAACTTTGGCCTAAACATAACCCTAGCCTTATCCCTAACCCTAAACCTAACTCTAACCCTATACATTACCCTTATGATAACACTATTCCTAATGCTAACCCTAGGCCTAACCCTAACCCTATTGCAAACCCTAAATCTCTCCAATACCCTAAACCTACCCTGAACACTAAATCTAACCCTATTCATTACTCGAAACCTAACTCTAACCCTAATGCTCACTTGAGCCCTATCCCTAAATCTTAACCTAATACAAACCATTACCCTGACCTGAAAATATCCCTAGCTCTAAAACTGACCCTTAGCCTAACCTTAACACATACACTAGAATAAGACATAGACCTAATCCTAAATCTACTCCTAACTGTAATACTAGCTCTACCATTATCGCTAGCCCTAATTCTAGACCTAAATCTACAACAAACCCTAGCCCTCATCCTAGCCCTAAACCTAGACTTAATCATAACCCTAACCCGAACACTACCCCTAATACTAATTCTAACCCTCACTCTACCTCTAAACCTAGCTATAACACATCCCTTACCATAAACTTAACCCTAAACCTAGCCCTAATGCTAGGACTAATCTGAACACTAACCCTAGTTCTAATCATTACACTGATTTAAACCTATCCCTAAAACTAACCATAACCCCAACCCTAAGACTAACTCTAACTCTCATGTTAACCTTATCCCTAGTTCTATACCTATTATTTACCATAACCCTAAACCTAGACCTAACCCTTGCCCTATCCTTAGACCTAGCACTAACCCTAGATCTAACCCTAACTCCAAGTCTTAACCTAACCCTAAGCCTAAGCCTAACACAAACACTAGCCCTAATCCTAATGCTAATCATATAACCTAGGACTAAAACAAAACTGAGCAATAGGGGCTGAGGATGTGGCTCAAGCGGTAGCGCATTTGCCTGGTATGCATGGGATTCTGGGTTCAATACTCAGCAACAATAAAAATATAATTTAAAAAAAGATGTGTGTCAACCAAAAAATTTAAAAAATTTTTTATTTAAAAATTCTCTCTCTCTCTCTCTCTCTCTCTCT
>NW_026005937.1:25114-41620 GCF_001458135.2 Marmota marmota marmota | reverse complement strand
CTGACCATTATTTTGACTCTAACATTAATCCTAGGTCTAAACCTGGCCCTAACCCTAGACCAAACCATAACACTAGCCTAGACCTAAACCAAATCCTGAATCTAGCCTTAACTTTAGCCCTAGACCTAAACAAAAACCTATCCCTAGCCCTTAAAGTAACCCTTAACTTAACACAAACACTAACCCTACCCCGAGACCTAAACCTAGTTCTAATTCTGGCTGTAACACTAACTCAAACCCAAACACTGACTCTGCTTTTAAGAGTAAACCTACCTCTAAAACTGACCCTAAACCTAGAGCAAACCCTAACATGGGCCAGACTGCTAACTTATACCTAAACCTAAACCTAACCCTAGTCCTAAGACTAACTCTAACTCTCATACTATCCCTATCCCTAGTTCTAAACCTATCCATTACCATAACCCTAACCCTAGCCCTAACCCTTACCATATCCTTAGTTCTAGCCCTAACCCTAAATCTAAACCTAACTCAAAATCTAACCCTAATCCTAAGCCTAAGCCTAACACTAAAACTAGCCCTAACCCTAATGCTAATCATAAAACTAGGCTTAACCCTTACCCTAGCAGTAAAACAAACTGAACAATAGCACTAACCATAAACCTTAACTTAAACCAAATCCTAACACTACACCTAGGATTAGGACTAGGGTTAGGGCAATCATAATATAAGAAATAGGGTTACAATTAGGGTTAGTTTTAGGGTTAGTGTTAGGTTAGGGGTAGTTCTAGTGTTAGGGTTAAGTTTAAGGTCAGGATGATATTTAGATCTAGGGTTAGTTTTAGGGTCAGAGTTAGTGTTAGGACTAGGGTTAGTTGAGTCAGGGTCAGAGTTAGTGTTAGGACTCACATAAGGGCTAGGGTTACTGTTAAGTTTTGGTTTAAGATTAGGATGGTGTTTCAAGCTAGAATGTGTTTAGCATATGAGTCATTGTCAGTTATACTTTTAAGTTTAGGGTTAGGACTCGAATTAAGGCTATGGTTAGGTCTAGGTGTAGAGTTAGTGTTTGGTTTAAGTTAGGTTTAGTGTTAGGGCCATTGCTCGGTTTTGTTTTACTGCTAGTGGTAGGGTTAGGGCTAGTTTTATGATTAGTGTTTGGATTAGGTTTAGTGTTAGCGTGAGGCTTAGGCTTAGAGTTAGGACTAGGACTAAGGATTGGGCAAGGGTTAGGTCTAGGGTTAGGGTTATGGTAAGGGCTAGGATTAGAACCATTGATAGGGCTAGTGTGAGAATTATTGTTAATCTTAGGGCTCAGGTTAGGTTTAGGGATAGGAATAGGGCTAAATTAGGTCTAGGATAAGCTCTATGGTTAGTGTTCACTTTAAGCATAGAATGAGGGTTAGATTTATGATTTAGTTTAGGGTAAGGGATAGTGTTATGCTAGTTTTAGAGGTAGGGTGATATTTGGAATAAGGGTTAGGATTAGGGTTATGATTGAGACTAGGTTTAGGGCTAAGATGAGGACTAGAGTTTGTTTTAGGGTTAGGACTAGGATTAGGAGTATGGCTAATTTCAAGTCTAGAATTATGTTTAAAGATAGTTTTAGGGTTGGGATTATGGGTACATCTGGTGGAAAGTTTAGGTTTAGGGTTAGGGTCAGGTTTAGGGCTAGAGTTACTATTAATGTGAAGGTCTAGGTTAGGGTTTGGAATAGGTTAAGGCTTAAAGTTAGGGATTGAATTAACATTAGGGTAAGGGTTTGGGTAATGATAGGCTTAGAATTAGGGTTCATGTTAGGTTTAGTGAAATGGATAGGGATAGGATTAGAGATAGGGTTAGGTTTAGGCCTAGGGTTAGCATTAGGTTTAGGGTTATTGTTATGGTAATGTATAGGGTTAGGGCTAGGGTTATGTTTATGATTAGTGCTAGGGCTACATTTAGGATTAGGATTAGGGTTAAAGCTCAGGTTAAGGCTCGGATAAAGGCTAGGATTTGGGTTAAATTTGTGCTAGGGTTAGGATTACGGCTACTGTAAGTACAAGGGTTATGGTTAGGGCTAATTTTAGGGTTAAGATTAGGGCTAGGTTTAGTGTTAGGGTTAGTGTTAGGATTAGGGTGATGTTTAGATCTAGGATTAGTGTTAGTGTCAGAGTCAGTGTCAGCGTTAGTTTTAGGGTTTGGCTTAAAACTTGAATTCGGGCTAGGTTAGGGGGTTAGTTTTAGGATTAGTGTTAGGGTTAGGGCTAGTTTTAGGATTAGGCTTAGGCTTCGGGTCAGGGTTAGATTTAGAGATATATTATGATCTAAGGTTAGTATTTGGGCTATGGATAGAGCAAGGGTTTGGAATAATTTTAGGGCTAGGGTTAGGGTTACGTTATGTGATAGGGTTAGAAATATTGATAGGGCTAGTTTGAGAGTTAGATTTATTCTCAGCTCTAAGGTTATGGTGAGGTTTAAAGATAGGGTGAATTTAGGGCTAAGATTAGGGCTAGGGTTAGTATTGGGGTTAGAGTAGGGTTAGGGTTAGGATTAATCTAGGTTTAGGGCTAGGATAAGGGCTGGGGTTTTGTTAGGGTTAGGGCTAGGATTAGGGCTAGGGCTATTGTCAGGTGTGGAATAATGGTTGAGGAGAGGACAGTTTTAGGATTTGGTTTATGGCTAGGTCTTGTTTAAGGGTTAGGTTTAGGGTTAAGGGACAGGTTTAGACCTAGGATAATTATTAGGGTCAGGATCAGGTTAGAATTTGGTTGGGGATAGGGTTTAGGGTTAGGGCTCAAATAAGCACTAGTGTCAGGGTTAGAGTAATGATAGATTTCTGTTTAGGGTTCAGGTTAGTTTTATGGTAATTGATAGGTTTAGGTTTAGCAATAGGTTTTGTGTTAGGCCTAGGGTTAGCAATAGGGTAAGGGTAATGGTTAGGGTAATAGATAGGGTTAGAGCTAAGGTTAGGGCTAGGGTTATGGTCAGGAATAGGTCTTGAGTTAGGATTAGGGTTAGGGTTAAATAAGGGTTAGTGTTAGGGTTATGTTTAGCATAAGGGTTAGGTTTTGAGCTAGGGTTAAAGCAAGGGCAAGGGTTAGGTTTAGAGTTAGGTCTAGCGATAATATTAGAGTATGGTTAGGGTTAGGATTGGATTAGGGTTAGCATCATCATTAGGAGTAGGGGTAGGGTTAGAGTAATGGATATTACTCTAACACAATGGATATAACCCTAACACAAAAGTAGCACTAATCCTAAACCTAAACCTAACTTTAACCCTAACCCTAAACTAACTCTAGCCCTAAACCTAGCTCTTAACCTCTCCCTTATCCTACATGAAACCATAAACCTAATGGTAAACCTAGATCTATCCCTAATCCTTAGGCTACCAAAAATCTGAACCCTTTTATTAGTTCTGACCCTAATTATACCTCTAATCCTATCCCAAACACTTACTCTGACCCTGACTCTTATTCTGACCCTAACACAAACCCCAGGCCTAAAACAGACCCTAAAAATAGAGCATACCCTAATACTGGCCATACTGCTAACTTATACCTAAACCTAACCCTAACCCTAGCCCTAAGACTAACTCTAACTCTCACACTATTCTTATCCCTAGTTCTAAGCCTATCCATTACCATAACCCTAACCCTAGCCTTAACCCTTGCCATATCCTTAGTTCTAGCCCTAACCCTAAATCTAAACCTAACTCAAAATCTAATCCTAACCCGAAGCTTAAGCCTAACACTAAAACTAGACCTAAACCTATTGCTAATTTTAAAACTAGGCCTAACCCTAACGCTAGCAGTAAAACAACCTGAGCAATAGCCCTAACCATAAACATTAACTTGAACCAAATCCTAACACTACACCTAGATCTAAACATAGCCTTAATTCAATACTTAACCCTAACCTTAAATCTAACCCTGACCCTGACTCATATCCTAACACTCACCCAAGTTCTAAACACCCTCCTAACCTTAAAATAAAACCGAAAAGTAAACCTATTCTTAATTCGAGTCCAAACACTAACCCTGACTGGACTCATTTCCTAACACTAACCCTAGCTCCAAATATCATCTTAACCATAAACCTAACCCTAACACTAGACCTACCCCTAACCCGAATGCTAAAACTAACCCTCATTGTAACCCTAGCTAATACATTAGCCATTGCCCTATCATTAGCCCTAATCCTAACCCCAAATCTAGCCCTAATCTGAGCCCTATACCTAGATTTAATCATAACCCTAACTCTAGCCCTAACCCTAGCTCTAAGGCTATCCCTTACCCTATGAATAACCCTAACACTGATGGTAGCCCTAGACCAATTCCTAATCTTTAGGCTAACCAAAATCCTAACCTTATCAATAGTCCTGACCCTAGCTCTCATTCTAGCTCTAATCCTATACCAAATCCGAACACTAACCCTGACCCTTATCCTGAGCCTAACACAAACCCTAGTTCTAAACCTGACCTTAACACTAGGCTACAACCTAACACTAGCCCTGGACCTAAACCTAATCCTAAATCTAGCTTTATCTCTACCTCTAGACCTAAACAAACACATAGTCCTAGGCCTAACAATAACCCTTATCCTAACACAAACACTAACCCTACCCCTAGACCTAAACCTACTTCTAATTCTGGCTGTAACCCTAACGTGAACTCTACCCCAAACACTGACTCTGTCTTTAACAGTAAACCTACTTCTAAACCTGGCCATAACTGAAAATCTAAACCTAACACTAGATCTTGGCATAACTCTAATCCTAAAACTAGCCGTATTCATAATTCTAGCTCTTACATTACCCTCAGCTTTAACCCTAGGCCTAAACTTAACACAAAAACTAGAGCTAATTCTAGGCCTTAACCTAGCCCTAAGCATAACCCTAACTTTAACCATAAACCTAACCCAAACCTAACCGTCACCTTAGTCCTAACCCTAGTGCCGCATCCAGCCAAGGGAGCCGAGTCCGGCGAGGGACGGCGAGGTTAAAAGACACACAGGACACCAAGGTTCTTCATCCAGGAGTCAATTCCCTTTATTGCTAACACACTTTCTTTTATACCCCAAGCAGCAGAAGTGGAAAACTACCCAAAAGCAGGAGGGAGGGGGGAGAAATTTAGTTTCAACATCTGTTATTGTCAGGTACCGAAACCTCCCTTAACAAGAAGTCCATCAGACCGGAAAAGGTCAAGGCATTCCTGTGGGACACATATGTCTCAGACAGACAAGCAGGAACAGAAAAACCGCAAGTTCGCCATGGCCTTGTGAGCTGGCCACACTGGCATGCAGAACAAACTAGTGGAGGTTGGGCTCCAGGGGCCAGGGTAGACCTGCTGCCAACACCCTAGCTCAAAACCTAATTCTTACAATAAATATAAACCTAGAACTATCCCTGAATCTAACCCTAAACCTAGTCCTAATCCTAACCTTAACACAAGCCCTAACCCTAGCTTTAAACTTACCCATTACCCTAACCCTAACCCTAAATTTAATTGTAAACTTAGCATTAACACTAACCATAATCCTAACTCTAAACTAAAATCTAACCCTAGACCTAACCCTTAACTAATACTCGATATAGCCCTAACCATAAATAAAACCCTAACCCTTACCATAAACCTAAACATAACCATAGACCTCACCCTAACCCTAAACTTAAATCTAACCCTATCCCTAACCCTAAACATATATTTAACCATATTTATTACCCTAACCCTAACCTAAACTTAATTATAATCATTCCTCTAACCCTAACCCTAACCTAAACCTACTGTAATCCTATCCCAAAACATAACCCTGAACCTAATCCTTGCTCTAACCCTAATAATAGCTCAGAACCTAACTCTTACACTAAACATAACACTAACCCTAACCATAGTTCTAACCCATACCTTAACACTAAATCAAGGCCTAATCCTAATCATAAGTCTAACTTTAAGCTTAGATCTAACTGTATCCATTACCCTAATCATAACCCATATCCTAATTCTAATGCTAGGCCTAACACTATTTCAAGACCTAATCCTAACCATAACCCTAGCACTAACCTTAACTCTAACTATATACATTACCTAAACATAACCCTTTCCCTAATGCTAACCCTAGGCCTAAACCTAACCCTATCACTAACCCCAAACCTATCAATTACCATAAACCTAACCTGAAGCCTAAATCTAACCCTATCATTACCCTAAATGTAACCCTATTTCTAATTTGAGCCCTAACCCTAAACTCAAACCTAAAAGAAACCCTAACCATGACACTGACCCTAATAATTCCTCTAGATCTAACCTGACCCTTACACTAAACCTAATCCTTACATTAGACCAAGCCAAAACTTAACCCTAAAACTATCCATAACCATAAACCTAAACCTGACATTAGACCTAGATATAATCCTAGCCCTAATCCGAACACAAATCCTAGCCCATATTAGTATTAAACATAGACTTATTCATAATCCTAACCTTAAACCTAGACCTAACTTAAAACCAACCCTATCCATAATCTTAGACATAACAGCCCTATCCCTAACCTAAGCTTAACCCTAGGTCTAAAACTAAGTATAACTCTCTCCCTAGCCCTAAAACTAGTTCTAACCCAATCCCTTACTGGAACTCTAAAACTAGCCCTAACCCTAGGCCTATCCCTAGCCCTTTCCTTACTCCAAGCCCCTAGATCTAAACTTAACTCTAAATCTAACCCTAATGCAAAGCCTAAGACTAAACCTAACACTAACCCTAACCCTAACCCTAATGCTACTCTTAAAAAATAGCCCTAACTCTAGCCCTAACGCTCATACAAAACCGAGCCATAGCCCTAACCCTAACCATTATCCCAAAGCAAACCCTAACCATACACCTAGACCTAACCCTAGCCCTAATTCTAGTTTTAAGCAGAACCCTAAATCTAACAGTAACCCTGATTCTGATGCTAACACTAACCCTAGCTTTAAACATCACCCTAAACTTAACCCTTAACCATAACACTAGACTTAGCCCTAACCCTAAACCTAACCCAAAAACTAGCCCTAATTTTAACCCTAGTACTTACATTAGCCATAACCCTAACCCTAGCCCTAAATTACCCCAAAACCTAGCCTAATCTGAGCCCTAAACCGAGATTTAACCCTAACCCTATCCGTAACCCTAAACCTAGCACTAATATTAACCATAAGCTTAGTTCTAACCCTAGCTCTAACCCTATGCATTACTCTAGCCATAATCCTAACCTCAATGCTAACCCTAGGTCTAAACCTTACCATATACCTAATCCTAACCCTATCCATTACCCTAAACCTATCTTGAAATATAAACCTCACTATCCCATTACCCTAATCCTAAACCTATGCTAATTCGAGCAATAAATATAAACCTTAACCTATCCCAAACACTAATCACAACCCTGACCTAAACAATACCCTTAGCTCTAAACCTGACACTAACCCTAAACCTAACACTTACACTACATCTAACATAACCCTAAACTATCTTTAACTGTAAAGATGGATCTGAAACTAGCCCTTGCCCTAATACTAGACCTAAACCTATCCTTAATTCTAACCTGAATCATACCCTGAGGTTTAACCTTAATTCTGACCCTCGCCATAGCCTTAAACCTAGCTATAACCCCATCCCTTACCCTAAACCTAACCATAACCCTAACCCTAACCATTAATCTTAAACATAACCATAATCCTTTTCCTAACCCTAGGCCTAACCCTAACACTAAACCTAGCACTAACCCTAATTTAGTTCTATCCTAACCCTAAACCAAGCCTTAAGACTAAATCAAACACTTTTTTTAAAGAGAGAGAGAGAAAAAAAAATAATATTTATTTTTTTAGTATATGGAGGACACAACATCTTTGTTTGTAGTGCTGAGAATCGAACCGAGTCGCATGCCAGGCGAGTGTGCTACTGCTTGAGCCATGTCCCCAGCCCCTACCTCTAACTCTTGCCCTAGCCCTAGCCCTAGTTCTATCCTTAGCCCTAGCCCAACCCTGGATCTAAACTTCACTATAAATTAAAACCTAACTCTAAATTTAACCATAACCATAATTCTAAACCAAACCCTAACACTAACCCTAACATTAATGCTAATCCTAAAACTTGCCTTACCCCTAGCCCTAGCTTTAAAACAAAACCAAGCCATATCCCTAACCCTAACCCTTAACCTAAACCAAACCATAAACCTACACCTAGCCCTAACACTAACTCTAAAAATAACCCTGACCCTGACGCTGCTCCTAATATTAATCCTAGCTCCAAACATCACCCTAACCTTAAATTAACCCTAACACCAGACCTAGCCTTAACCCTAACCCAAAAACTAACCCTAATCGTAACCCTAGTTCATACATTAGTTGTTGACATAACCCTAGCCCTAACCCTAACATAAATCCTACCCCATCATTCTAGGTCTAATCCTAACCCTGACCATTATTCTGATCCTAACAGTAACCCTAGGTCTAAACCTGACCCTAACCCTAAACCAAACCCTAACACTAGCCCTACCAGTAAGACTATAACTTATACCTAACACTAACATAGATCTAGACCCAAAACTAATCCTAAATATAGCTATAATTCTAGCCCTAGACTGAAACAAAATCCTAGTTCTAGCCCTAATAATAACCCTTAACCTAAACACTTACCCTACCCATAGACCTAACACTAGTCCTAATTCTGGCTCTAAGCCTAACCCTAATCCTATCTGGAACACTGACCCTGACCCTAACATTAACCTATCTCTAAACCTAACCCTAAACCAAAACCCAGTCCTAACACTAGACCTAGCCATAATCCTAACCCTAATACTACTCCTAAACATAACCCTAGCCCTAACCCTATTTTAACCCTAATCTTATCCCTAACAGTAGCCCTAAACCTAACCATAGTCCTAAACCAAACTCTAATCCTAACACAAACCTAGCCATAATCCTAGGTCTATACTTAGCCCTAAGTATAACTCTAACCCTAACCCAGCCCTAACACTAACCCTAACACTAATCCTTGCCTTAGACCTAACCCTAGCTCAAAGCCAAACCCTTAACCTAAATACTACCCTAGCCCTATCGTAAACCATAACCCTAACCTTAGCTCTTATCCTAACCTTAATCCTAGCTCAAACTTTAGTTCTAACCCTGTCAATTACCATAACCCTAACCCTAATCCTAATTGTAAATCTATCCCTAACACTAAATTTAACCCTAATTATAAATGTATCCCAAGACCTAACCAAAACCTAAACCTCATCATAGCCCTAAGCCTAGCTGAAACATTAAGCCTTACACTAAACCTAATCCTGAGACTAGCCCGAATCCATACCCTAACCCTAACTCTAACCCTAAATCTAACATTATCAATTACACAAACCTAACCCTAACTGTAAGGAAATCTCTAGCCATAACCCGAACCCTAAACAAAACCCTAACCATAAACATATCTCTAGATCTAAACGTAAACCTAAACCTTGCCCTTGCCATTACGTTAGTTCAAACTCTAATCTTCACCCTAACCTAACCATAACACTAGCCTCAAACCTAACACTTACCGTAAACCAAACCTAGCCCTATTCCTAAACCTAACTCTACTTTTAGACTTAATGCAAACCATAACCTATCCATAACCCTAACTCTAAATCTATTCATTATACTAAACATAACCCTAAACTAATGTTAACCTTAACTCTATTGCTAAAGCTAACTCTACCCATTACCCTAAACCTAAGACTAAACCTAACACAAATTCAAGCCCTAAACCTAAACTTGTACCGAAACCAAATGCTAACCCTGACCATGGCCCTAATAATAACCCTAACTCTAAACCTGACCCTTACCCTAAACATAGCTCTTACACTAGACCTAGCCATAACATAACCCTAAAATTATCCTTAATCATAACCTTAGACTTGACATTAGCCCTAGCCCTAGTTCTAGCCTTGAACCTAACAGAAACCCTAGCCCTAAACATAGCCTTAATCCTAACATAAACACTAACCCTAGCCCTAATCCAAATTCTAACCCTCACCATAGCAATAAAGCTAGCTATAACCCCACCCATTACCCTAAACTTAATCCTAACCCCAATGCTATTCCTAAACCTAACCCTACCCTGAGGCCTAACACTATTCCTAGCCCTAATCCTAGCTGTAATTTAGATTTAACCCTAACCCTAAGCCTAGTCCTAAATCTTAATCTAACTTTTGTCCTAGCCATTTCCCTAGTTCTAACCCTATCCCTTACTGTAACACTAATCCTAGCCCTAATCCTAACCCTGGATCTAACCCTAACTCTAAATCTAACCCTAACCCTAAGCCTAAACCTCACCCTAACACTAGCCCTAACCCTAAAACTAATTCAAAATCTAGCCCTAACCCTAGGCCTAGCCCTAAAATAACCCGAACCATAGCTCTAACCTTAACCCTAACCCATAGAAATCAGGATAAAATGAAACCTTTTAGTTTTCAATATATTATGGCCTATAGGTGGGAACAGAAATGGAGCTGGAAATCAAATAGGGTTGGTACTAGCTGCATGAAACTTCACACACTCAATCACTTGAATTTTTAGTTTTCACTACATTATGGTGTATAGATTTGTACCTTGAACTGAGAAGGCCCAACATGAGAAACATGGTAATGCTTGATAAAAAATGAATTCTGACTGGGATAAAAGAAATTTGAACAAAACTAACTCTAACCCAAATATTAGTTCTAACCCTAGCCCTAACCCTAATTCTAAAACTAAACCTTTCCTGTTTATAACATAAAAGTCAAAAACTTGGGGTGCTTAGTTGGGCAAGGTAACAGATGAATCCTGCCAAGTATCAAAAATTGAGACAAATAATTGGGGAAGGTGTTTCAGTACATGCCTATTTCCCCTATTTTCTCCTAAAGTGCTTTTGGATAAATTGTTTTTCATGCTTCAGCTTAAAGTATTTTCACAAGGAACAAATCAGTGCATGCCCACAGCAAAGTGATTGAGTGTGTGAAGTTTCATGCAGCTAACACCAACCCTATTTGATTTCCAGCTCCATTTCTGTTCACACCTATAGGCCATAATGTAGTGAAAACTAAAAATTCAAACTGTTCCTGACACTGAACCATTTAACCTTGAAGGCTCAAACTTGGGAAGCCTATGAGGGTTGGTCAAAGATGAATCCTGTACAGTATCAAAGTAATATGACCAAAAAAATTGGAAGCTCTTTCAGTACATGTGTATTTGGCTTACTCCTAAAACACTCAGAGATAAAGTTTTTTTCTTTCTACTTCAGCTTAGGGATACTTCACAGGGGAAAAAAAAAGAGAATGCTCACTGAGAACTGATTGAGTATGTGAAGTTTCAAGCAGCTAGCACGAACCCTGTTTGATTTCCAGCTTCATTTCCATTCACCCCTAAGGGGCAAAAAGAAGAGAAATGTGAAAATTGAAACTGTTACTGAGAGAAAACACTTTTATGTAGGAGGCCCAAACATTTGGGGTATAGTAAAAAATAGGAAAAAGGTGAATCCTGCCCAGTATGATAAAAATTTGAAAACAAAACTAACTCTTACCTTTACACTAGGTCTAGTCCTAGTCCTAACACTAACCCTAACACTAACCTTAACCTGTTTAGAGTCCCTTTGAGCCTAGAAATTCCACACTTGGGGAGCCAGTTTGGGTAGGCTAACAGATGAATCCTTCACAATATCAAAGAAATCTGGCGAAAAAACTTGGGAGGCAGTTCAGTACATGCATATTTCCTCTTTTCTCCTAAAGTGCTCTCACATAAAGTTGCTTTGCATGCTTTAGCTTGCGGCTACTTTTACAAGGAATAAACCAGAGAATGCCCATAGAAAACTGATTGAGTGGGTGAGGTTTGAAGCAGCTAGCACCAACCCTCTTGGATTTCCTACTCCATTTCCATTTACATGCATACGTCAAAATGAAATGAAAACTTACAATACAAACTGTTCAGGAGAGCAAATCCTTGACACAAGGGGCCAAAACGTAAAGAACATAGTAAGGCTAAGTAATAGTTGAATCCTGCCCAGTATCAGAGAAATTTGAATGAAACTAAATCTAACAGAACACTAGTTGTAACCCTAGCCCTAACCTAATACTAAATCTAACCTAACCTGTTTAGAAAACCATTGATCATAGTAGTCCCCAAATAAAGGAGCCCAATGGGGCAAGCTGACAGATGAATTCTGTGCAGTATCAAAGACATCTGACCAAATTTGGGGGGATGTATTTCAGTACGTGCATATTTCCCTGTTTTCTCCTAATGTGCTCTTGGATAAATTATTTTTTTTAATGCTTCAGTTTAAGGTACTTTCACAAGGAACAACCAGAGAGTGCCCACAGAGAGTTGATTGAGTGTGTGAAGTTTCAACCAGCTAGTACTAACACTGTTTGATTTCCAGCTTCATTTTCACTCACGTCTATAGGCCATAATAAAGTGAAAACTAAAAATTTAAACTGTTCCTGACAGTGACCTGGCAAACCTTGAAAACCCAAACTTGGGGATCCTACTAAGACTAGGAAAAGTATGAATCCTGTACAATATCAAAGTAATCCATGCAAAAAAAAATTGAAGCTTGCTCATAAAGTGCTCACAGATAAAGCTGCTTCTTTCTAATTCAGATTTGGTCTACTACCACAAGAAACAAATGAAAGAATGTGCACTGAGAACTGATTGTGTGTGTTAAATTTCAAACAACTAGCACAAAACATGTTTGAGTCTAGCTCCATTTCCATTCACCCCTCTAGGGCAAAATGAAGTGAAACATGAAAATTAAAACTGCTCCTGAGAGCAACATACTACAAAAAGGAAAAGATGAATCCTGCCCAGTATCCAAAAAGTTGAAAAAAAATAACTTGAACCCTAACACTAGTTGTAACCCTAACTCTAACAATAAGCCTAAGCCTAACCTGTTAAGATAACCTTTGATCATTAAAGTTTTAAACTTGGGGAGACTAGTGAGGAAAGAATTTAGATGAATCCTGCACAGTATCAAAGAAATCTGATGAAATATTTTTTGGTGGGGTATTTCAGTACATGCTTATTGCCCTGTTTTATCCTAAAGTGCTCTTGGATAAACTTGATTTGCATGTTTCAGCTTATCACTACATTTACAAGGAAGAAACCAGAGAGTGCCGACAGACAACTGATTTAGTATGTGAAGTTTCAACCAGCTAGCATCAACCCTCTGATTTCAAGCTCCATTCTTATTTACTCATGTAGGTCAGAATGAAGTGAGACATTAAAAACAAACTATTCCCAACAGCGAATCATTGAACTGAGAAGGCCCAAAACTGGGGCACATAGTAAGACTAGGTAAAAGATAAATCTCTCCAATATCAAAGAAATTTGAACCAAACAAACTCTAATCCTAACACTAGCTCTAAAGCTAGCCCTAACCCTAACCATAACACTAACCCTTACCTGTTTAGAGAACCATTGATCCTAGAAGTGCCAACCTTGGGGAGCCTAGTGGAGCAAGCTAAAAGATGAATACTGCACAGTATCAAAGAAATATGATTAAATTGTTGGGAGACTTATTTCAGTACATACATGTTTCTCTGTTTCCTCCTTAAGGGCTCTCAGATACAGTTACTTTTTCATGCTTCATCTTTGGTCTACCTTCAAAAGAAAGAAACCAGAGAGTGCCCACTGAGAACTGATTGTGTGAAGTTTCAAGTACCTCCTGCCAAACCTGTTTGATTTCCAGCTCAATTTTCATTCACATCAATAAGCCATAATGAAGGGAAACCTTAAAATCAAACTGTTCCTGACAGTGAACCATTGAACTGACAAGGCCAAAATCTTTGGATCATAGTAAGGCTAAGTAAAAGATGAATCTTACCAAGTATCATAGAAATTTGAAGAAAACTATGGCTGCATGGGTGCTCTCAGTGCAGATGGATGGCTCCACTGCACATTTTCTCTGGGCACAGACAGCAGTCTCAGCCACACAGGCGCTCTCTGCACAGACAGAGGGCCCACAGAACACAAAGGCTTTGCTTGCAGGTCACCAGACCGAGCTCTGGACACAGTGCAAGGTCACTCCAGAACAATCCACCTCACCAAACACAATACATGGGTAACAGCAACTGTACAGGCACATGATTTCCAATTCAGAGACTAAGAGTAGGGAGGCTCCAGGTAGAAGCTCAAGCCCTCTCACCCTGGCTACATCCACCACCCTGAGCACAGAGACTCAAGCTAGGAATCGACAACTCTACCTACTGCAAGAAAAGAAAACAGAGTTCTGAAAGACTTTTTTTTGTTTGTTTGTTTCTTACTTTTCTTTTCTTGATATTCTCATCCATTCTCCTTTACCCTTCCCCCTCTGGTCCTCACAACATCAACATATGTGAAACCAAGAACTTTCCATGAAATTGGACTTTAAGAACTGAATCACTAGAATTGTATAGTATAGAGGAATTGCATAGGCCCCACCTCACCACCTCTTTATTTGCTCTTATTTTTTTCTCCCTCTCTTTCTTACTTTCTTGTTACTTTTTCTTCTTTTTTTCTTTCTCCCTCTATCCCACTTTCAGTATCCTAACTTTTACTATTTATACATAGGGTAATTTTATGAATACAGATAAAGAGTTTGAATTTATACCTTCTTCCATAAATTCCCCCTGTCTATTCATTAGAGTTCTCCTCCAAAGTTGCTAAGTCAGATTGATCACATACCCTCATTCCTTTCCCCCTTAACTTAGCATCCTACCCCTGACCCTCAGTTCTCTATACACCACCAGAAATGGTATGCCTTTTATGAAACTAATGACTATATTCCAAATAATAATTGAAGCCAACATCTGTAGACACAAAGTCTAAATATAAATGTATTTATAATGGTTAGACTTAGGATTCGGGTTAGGATTAGATTTAGAGTTAGGTTTTTGTCTATGGTTATGGGTAGGACTAAGATAGGGCAAGGGTTAGGACTAGTGTTTGGGTTAGGTTTAGGATTATGGTAATGGATAGGGTTAGAACTAGTGATAATGCTAGTATGAGTGTTAGAGTTAGTCTTAGGGCTATGGTTAGGGTTACGTTTAGGGTTAGGGATACGGCTAAATTAGGGCTTGTGTTAGTTTTAGTTTTAGGCCTTGGGTAAGGGTTAGAGTTAGGATTACGTTTAGAGTAAGGTACTGGGTTATAGCTAGGTTGAGGTCTAGGGCAAGGGTTAGTATCAGGGTTAAGGCTACTCTTAGGTTTAGGGTTATGATTAAAGCTAGGTTTAGGGCTAGGATGAGGGTTAATGTTTGTGTTAGGGTTAGGACTAAAATTAGGGCTAGGGATAATGTCAGGTGTAGGGTTACCTTTACGTAAATATTTAGTGTTAGGTTTATGGCTTGGTCTAATGTAAGGGTTAGGTTTATACAAGGGTTGTTTTAGAACTAGGGTTATTATAAGGGTCAAGATCAAGGTGAGGGTTAGGGTTAAGTTAGGGTTTAGGCTTAGGGCTTGATTATCATTAGGGTTTTGGGTTAAGGTAATGAAAGTGTTAGGTTTATGGTTTAGGTGTGGTTTAGTGTAATAGATATGGTTAGGGTTAGGCCTAGGGTTAAGATTAGGGTTATCATTAGGGTAATGGATAGGGTTAGGCTTAAGATTAGGGGTAGGTTTATGTAAAGGATTAGGGCTTTTGTTTGGTTTAGGGTTAGGGCTTAGGTGTGGTTTAGTGTAATGGATAGGGTTAGGGTTAGCCCTAGGTTTAGCATAATGGGTTATCATTAGGGTAATGGATAGGGTTAGACCTGAGATTAGGGGTAAGATTATGTATAGGTTTAAGGCTTTTTTTTTTGTTGTTAGAGTTAGATTTACTTTTAGGGTTTAAGCTAGGTTTAGCAGCTGGGGATTTGGCTCAAGAAGTAGCGTGCTCACCTGGCATGCACAGAGCGCTGGGTTCGATCCTTAGCACCACATACCAATAAAATAAAGATGCTGTGTCCACTGAAAACTAAAAAAATATATATGTATATATAAAAACAAGATTTAGGACTGGGATTAAGGCTAGGATTTGGGTTATGTTAGGGCTAGGGTTAAGTCTACGGGTAATGTACAAAGTAGCGTTATGATTAGAGCTAGTGATGGGGTCAGGGATAGGGCTATGTCTAGTGTTAGGGTTAAATTTATGGTTACGATAATGTTTAGAGCTAGGTTTAATATTAGAGTCAGAGTCAGAGTCCAGATTGGTTTTCAGGTTAGGGTTAGGATTAGAATTAGAGATAGGATTAGGGCTAGGGGTAGGGTTAGGGTTATGATTTGGTTTTGTTTTAGGGATAGGGGTAGAGTTATGGCTAGTTTTAGGATTAGGGCTAGTGTTAGTGTGAGGTTTAGGCTTAGGTTTAGGGTTAGATTTAGAGTTAGGTTTAGATCTAGGCTTTGAGCTAGGGGTAAGGATAGGGCTAGGATTAGGGCTAAGTTTAGGGCTAGGTATAGGGTGATGGTAATGGGTAGGGTTAGAACTAGGTATAAGGCTAGGGCGAGAGTTTGAGTTAGTCTTAGGGCTAGGGTTAAGGTTGGGTTAGGGATAGGTTTAAATTAGGGCTGGGATT
>NW_026005937.1:19958-22019 GCF_001458135.2 Marmota marmota marmota | reverse complement strand
TTTGGGTATGGCTAAGGATTAGGTGAGGACTAGAATTAACATTATGAATAATGTTTGGCTTAGGGTAATGGATAGGATTAGAGCTAGAGTTAGGGCTAAGTTAGGGTTATGTTTAGGGATAGTTTTAGGGTTAGGGTTAGGGTTAAATCTAGTGTAAGTGCTCGGATTCGGGCTGTTTTTGTGTTAGTGTTAGGGCTAGGGTTTTGCTAAGGCCAATGTAAGAACTAGGGTTATGATTAGGTTAGTTTTAGGGTTAGGGTTTCGGCTAGGTCTAGTGTTACCATTAGTTTTAGTGTTAGGGTGCTATTTCGAGCTAGGCTTTGTGTTTGGATATGAGACAGGGTGAGGGTTAGTCTTAGGCCTAGGACTCGAATTAGAGCTCGGGTTATGGCTAGTTATGGGTTAGGGTTTGGTTCAGGTTAAGGTTTAGTGTTAGAGCAATGGCTCATTTTTTTTTTAGGGCTAGGGCTTGGATTAGGCCTAGTTTTAGGATTAGCAATAGTATTAGAGCTAGTTGTAGAATGAGGTTTAGGCTTAAGTTTAGGGTTAGATTTAGACATGGTAAGATATAGGGTTAGGGCTCTTTCTAGGGTTATGGCTCAGGTTAGGGCTATTGTGAGGGTTATGGTAACAAATAGAGTTATAAATAGATATAGGGCTATGGTGTGAGTTAGAGTTAGTCTTGGGGGTAGGATTAGGGGTAGGTTTAAGGTTTGGGTTCAAATAGGGCTAGGATTAGTGCTATGATTAATGTTAGGGTCAGGCCTATGGTTAGGGCTAGGGTTAGGGTTTGTTTTAGGGGAAGGGATGGGGTTATATAGTTATGTTCAGTGCTAGGGTGAGGGTTATATTTAGGGATAGGGCTAGGGTGAGTGTTCGGGTTAGGATTAAGTCTAGGTTTAGGGCTAGGATGAGGGATAGCGTTTGTGTTAGTGTTAGGGCTAGGATTAGGGCCTAGGTCTAGGGTTATGATTAGGAATAGTGTTAGGGACAGGTTTTTGGCTAGGTCTAGTGTAAGGTTAGATTCAGTGTAGGGGTCAGTTATAGAGTTAGGTTATTATTAGGGTCAGAGTATGGGTTAGGGTTTGGTTTGGGATAAGGTTTAAGGTTAGGGCTAAAATTAGAATTAGGGTTAGGGTTGGGGTTAAAGTAATGGATAGAGTTAGGTTTACATTTAAGTTTTGGTTTAGAGCAATGTATAGGGTTAGTGTTAGGGATAGGGTTAGGGTTAGGGCTAGGGTTATCATTTGGTTTAGGCAAACCAAATGAATAGGTTTAGTGCTAGTGTTTGGGCTTAGGTTAAGGTTAGGATTAGGGCCAGTGTTTGGGTTAATCCTAGGGTTATTGTTAGGGTCCGGTTTAGGGTAAGTGTTATTGTTTGATCTAGGGTTAGGGCTAGGGCGAGGGTTAGGTTTAGAATCAGGGTTAGGGTTAGGGTTAGGGTTAGGGCTAGGGTTAGCATTAGGGTTAGGGTTATGTTTAAGGTAATAGATAAAATTGGAGCTAGGGTTTGGGCTATGGTTACACTTAGGAATAGGGATGAGGTTAGGATTAGGGATAGAGCAAGGGTTTTGTTTAGAGTAAGGGTTAGAGTTTTAGCTTGGATTATGGCTGGGGCAAGCATTAAGTTTAGGGTTAGTGCTAGGGTTAGGGTTAATGTTATGCTTAGGTCTAGATTTAGGACTTGTATTAGGGCTAGGTTTTGTGTGAGGTTTATGGCTAGTGTTGGGCTATGGGTAATATAAGAGCTAGGTTTATGGTTATGGCTAGTTTTTTTTTTTGGATTAGAGTTATAGATATGTCTACTGTTAGGTTTAAGTTTTGGGTTAGGATAAGGTTTAGAGCTAGGGTTTGTTTTAGGGTAAGCATCAGTGTTTGGGCTGGCATTGGGTTTATGGTTAGGGCCAGAATTAAAACTAGAGTTAGGTCTAGGCCTAGGGTTCATCTTTGAATTAGGTTAATGGTTATTTTAAGGCTAGGGTTAGGTAATGTTTAGGACTAGGGCTGGAGCTATGGCTATATTTAGGATTAAGTTTAGGTCTAGTGCTAGTGTTATGGTTA
>NW_026005937.1:4466-13785 GCF_001458135.2 Marmota marmota marmota | reverse complement strand
TTAGGTTAGGGCTACGTATAATGTAAGAACTAGAGTTATGATTAGGGCTACTTTTAGGATTACAATTATGGCTAGTACTAGCTTTAGGTTTAGGTATACTTTTAGGGTGATGTAGAGCTAGCGTTAGTTTAAGCTCAGAGTCCGTCTCAAGATTAGTTTTAGGGTTAGGTTAATACTGAATTAGGGCTAGGGTTAGGGCTAGGTGTAGGGTTAGGTTTTGGTTTAGGTTAAGGTTTAGGGTTAGGGCTCTGGCTCGATATTGTTTTAGGGCTTGAACTAGATTAGGGCTAGTTTTAGGATTACTGTTAGTGTTAAGGCTAGTGTTAGTGTGAAGTTTAGGATTAGGGTTGGACTTAAAGTTATGGTTAGTTCTAGGGTTAGGGTTAGGGCTAGGGTTAGGGCTAAGGTTAGGGCAAGTGTTAGGGTTATACCAAGGGATAGGGTTAGATCTAGGAATAGGGCTAGGGCAAGAGTTAGAGTTAGTTTTATTGGTAGAGTTAGGGCTAAATTAGAGCTAGGATCAGGTCTAGGATTAGTGTAAGGGACAAGTCTAGGGTTAGAATTAGGGTTAGATTTGTGGGAAGGGATGAGGTTATAACAAGGTTCAGAACTAGGGTGAGGGATAACATTAGGGATAGGGCTAGAGTTAGGGTTTGGGTTAGGATCAAGGCTAGGTTTAGGGGTAGGATGAGGGCTAGCATTTGTGTTAGGGTTAGGGCAAGAATTAGGGCTAGGGCTAATATCAGGTCTAGGGTTATGGTTAGGGATAGATTTCGGGTAAGATTTATGGCTAGGTCTAGTGTCAGAGATAGGTTTAGGTTGAGATTCACGTTGAGAGCTAGGGGTATTATAATAGTCAGAGTCAGGTTTTGGGTTTGGATTAGGTTGAGGTTTAGTGTTATGTCTCAAATTAGCATTATATTTGAGTTAGGGTTAGGGTAATGGAAAAGGTTAGGTTTAGGTTTTAGGTTAGGTTTAGAGCTCAGGTTTGATTTAGGGTAATGAATAATGTTAGGGTTAGGCCTAGGGTTAGCATTAGGTTAATAGTTATCATTAGGTTAATGGATAGGTTAGAGCTAGGGTTAGAGCTAGGGTTATGTTGAAGATTAGGGATAGAGTTAGGATTAGGGTTAGGTTTAGCATATGGGTTAGGGTTTGAGCTAGGGTTAGTACTAAGATTAGGGTTAGATTTAGGATTAGGTCTAGGGTTAGGATTAGGGTTACCATTAGGGTTAAAGTAATGGACAGGTTTAGATGTCGGGTTGGGGTTAGGGTTAGGTTTAGGTTTAGGTTTAGGACTAGTGTTAGTGTTAAGTTTAGCATAATTGATATAGTTTGATCTAGGGTTAGGACTATGGCAAGGGTTAGGTTTATGTTTTAAGGTTAAGGTTTAGGGTTAGGTCTATTGCTCGGTTAGGTTTTGGGCTATTGTTATGTTTAGCGTAAGGGCTAGGTTTTGAGCTAGTGTTAGTGCTAGTGATAGGTCGAGAATTTGGTTCAGCCTTACGTCTAGGGACAGCATTATGGTAGGTTTAGGGTTAGCGCTAAGGTTAGGGCTTGGGTTATCATTAGGGTTAGGATAAGGGTTAGGGTAATGGATATGATTAGATGTAGGTTTAGGTTTAGGGTTAGGGTTAGATTTATTTTTAGGGTTAATGTTAAGGCTATGGTTATAGTTAGGTTTATGGTATGGGTTAAGTTTTGAGCTAGGGTTAAGGCTATGGTGAGTGTTAGGTTTAAGTTTAGGTCTATTTTTAGTTTTCTGGTTAGGGTTAGGGTTATGGTTATGGTAAGGGTAGGGTTATAAATTAGGTTAGGTGTAGGGTTAGGTAAGGTGTAGGTATAGAGATAGGTTTAGGGATAGGATAAAGTTCAGTGTTAGGGCTAGGGTTAGGGTTTAGAGTAAGGTACATTTCTAAATTTATATTCATGGTAAGTGTTAGGCTTTGAGTAAGGTTTGAGACTAAGGCTAGGTTTAGGTTTAGGGACACTGTTAGGGCTAGGGTTAGGGTTGGGCTTATGCTTAGGGCTAGATTTAGGCCTAGAATTTGTTCTAGGGTTAGAATTAGATTTTGGGTTTTGTTTAGGTGAGGGTTTAGGTTTAGAGATTGAATTAGCATTAGGGTTTGGTTAGGGTAGTGATAGGNGGTTAGGTTTACAATTAAGATTAGAGCTAGTGTTATCATTAGGGTTAAGGGTCGATTTAGGGTAATGGTTAATTTTAGAGATAGTATTAGAACTAGTGTTAACATTATGATTTGGGCTAGAATTAGAATGAGGTTTAGGGCTAGGGCTAGGGTTATTTTTAGGGTTCAGTTTTGGGTTTTATCTATTGTTAGGTCTAAGGTGATGGTTAGGGTTAGCATGAGGGTGTGGGTTAGGGTAAGGGATAAGGTTAGGTTAGGGTTAGGATTACACTTTGGGCTAGATTTAGGCCTTGGATTAGGGCTAGGTTTTGTGTTAGGTTTAGATCTAGTTTTAGTGCTATGGTGATGTAAGGGTTATGTTTATGGTTATGGCTAGGTCTAGTGTTAGATTTAGGTTTCCATTAGGGTCAGTTTTATAGCTAGGGTTAGTGTTAGTGTCAGGTTCTGTGTTTTGATTAGGTTTAGGTTTCGGGCTAGAGCCAGAATTTGGATTGGTTTGTTCTAATGGTTAGGTTATTGTTTGGCTTAGGTTAAGGGTTATCATTAGAGCTAGGGCTAGTTTTATGTTTAGTTCTTGGTTAAAGATCTGGCTCGATTTAGGATTAGGTTTAATCAAGGCTAGTGTTAGGGTTAGGTTTAGATATAGGGTTATATGTAGGGCTAGTGTTAGGATTTGGTTTAGGTTTAGGGTCAGAATAACGGTCAGGGATATGGTTAAAATTTGGGTTGTGGTTATAACAATAATGGGGGCTTGGGTTAGGATTAGTAATAGGTTTAGGGTTTGTGTTTGACTAAGGATTAGTTTTAGGACTAGGGTAAGCATTAGGGTTGGGGATTGGCTAGGGTAAAGTATGAGGTTAGAGCTAGGGTTAGAGCTAGGGTTCAGGTTAGAGTTAGGGCTAGTGTTAGAATTAGGGTTAGGGTGAAAGCCAGGGTTAGGTATCAGATATGGGCTAGGTTTTGTTTAGCATTAGGTTTAAGATTATGGCTAATTTATGATCTAGGGTTATGATTAAAACTAGTTTTAGAATTAGGGTTAGGACCAAGTCTAGTGTTAGGGTAAGGTTTAGGTTTAGGGTGATGTTTAGAGGTAGGGTTAGTGTTAATGTCAGAGACAGGTTAAGGGGTAGTTTAGGGTTAAGATTAGGATTCAAATTAGGGCTAGGCTTAGGGCTAGATGTAAGGTTAGGTTTTGGTTTAGGTAAAAGTTTAGGGTTAGTGTTATTGCTCAATTTTGTTTTAGTGCTAAGCCTATGGTTAGGGCTAGTTTTAGGATTGGCATTAGGGTTAGGGCTAGTGTTAGGTTTCGGTTTAGGTGTAGATTTTGGGTTAGAATTAGAGTTAGTTTTAGATCTAGGGTTAGGGCAAAGTGTAAGCTTAGGGCTAGGGTTATTCTAGGCTATGGCTAGGAATAAGGTTATGGTAAGTGATAGGGTTAGAATTAGGGCTAGGGCTAGGGTGATAGTTATAGTTAGTCTAAAAGCTAGGGTTAGGTTTAGGATTAGGGCTAGGGTTAGTGTTAGGTTTAGTCCTAGGGTTAAGGTTAGGGCTAAATTTAGTGTAAGGATTAGGGTTTTGGTTAGGTTTAGGGTAAGCAATGGGGTTATATCTTGGTTTAGGGCTAGGGAAAGCGTTCAAATTAGGGTTAGGGTTATGATTAAGGCTAATTTTTTGGCCACAATGAGAGCTTGTGTTCCTGTTATGGTTAGGGTTAGCATTAGGGCTAGGGTTATAGTTATAATGTCAGGTCTAGGGTTATAGTTAGGGATAGGTTTCGGGTTATGTTTATGGTTAGGTCTAGTGTTAGGTTTAGATTTAGGGTAAGGGTCAAGTTTACAGCTATGTGTATTATTAGGGTCAGTGTTTGGCTTAAAGTTTGGTTTAGGTTAAGGTTTAGGTTTAGGGCTCAAATTAGCATTAGAGTTAGAGTTAGGGTTAGGGTAATGAATAGGCTTAGGATTAGGGTTCAGGTTAGTTTTAGGGCAATAGATAGGTTTAGGGGTTGTGATAGGGTTAAGCTTAAGCCTAGGGTTAGCTTTAGGTTTAGGATTATGATTATGGTAATGGATAGAATTATTGCTAGGTTTAGGGCTAGGGTCATGGTTAGGATTAGGGCTTGGGTTAGGGTAGTGAATATAATTAGAGCTATGGTTACTGCTATGGTTAAGGTTAGGATTATGGCTAGTGTTAGGTTAGGTTTTGGGATAGGGCTAGGGTTATGTTAAGGGTAAAGGTTAGGTTTGAGCTAGGGTTAGGTCTAAAGTGAGGCTTAAGGTTAGGTTTAGGGCTAGGGTTAGGTTTTGGGTTACACTTAGGGCTATGTTTAGGCCTAGGATTAGGGCTATGTTTTGTGTTAGTTTAGGCCTAGGGTTAGGGCCATGGGTAATGTAAGAGCTAGGGTTATGATTAGGGCTAGTTTTAGGGTTATGGTTATGGTTAGGTCTAGTGTTAGGATTAGGTTTTGGTTTAGGGTGAGCTTTGGAGCTAGGATTATGTTAGGGTCAGGGCCAGTGTTCAGATTAGAGTTAGTGTTGGAGTTACTGCCAGAATTAGGACTAGGGTTATGTCTAGGGATAGGGTTAGAGTTTGATTTAGGTTAAGGCATACTGTTAGGGCTAGGGCTAGGTTGTTTTTCAGGTCTAGGGCTAGAGATATGGCTAGATTTACGATTAGGTTTAAGTCTATGGCTAGTGTTAGGTTTAGGTTTAAGTATAGGATTACTTGTAGTGCTAATTTTAGGGTTTGGTTTCGGGTTAGGGTCAGGTTTAGATTTACGGTAAGTGTTAGGGTCAGAATAAGTGTCAGTGTAAGGTTTTGGGTTTAGGATAGGGTTAGAGCTAAATCGAAGGTTAGGGTTAGGACTAGTAATAGGGTTAGGGTTTGGGTTAGGCTATGGATTAGGGTTAGGACTAGGGTTAGCATTAAGTTTAGGGTTTAGTTTAATGTAATGGATAGGGTAAGAGCTAGGGTTAGAGCTAGGGTTAGAACTAAGGTTAGGGGATGGGTTAGGGCTAGTTTTAGGGTTAGTGTTAAAAATAGGGTTAGCACTCGGATTAGAGCCAGGTTTTGGTTTAGGTTGGGACTAGTGTTAGGCCTAAAACTAATGTATAAAAAGGGTTATAATTAGGGCTACTTTTTGGGTAAGCATTATGGCTTGGTCAAGTTTTACAGTTAGGATTACCATTAGCATGATGTTTAGAGCTAGCGTTAGTGTTAGGGTCAGTGTCAGTGTTCGGGTTATAGTTAGGGTTAGGGTTAAACCCAGAATTATCACTAGAGTTATGTCTAGGGGTAGCGTTAGAGTTTGTGTTAGGTTCAGTTTTATTATAAGGGCTAGGGCTAGGTTTTTGTTTAGGTCTAGGCCTAGAGATATGCTAGATTTAGGATTACGTTTAGGTCTAGTGCTAGTGTTAGGGTTAGGTTTAGGTATAGTTTTACTGCTAGTGTTAGTGTTAGGGTTCGGTTTATGGTTAGGGTCTGGTTTAAACATACAGCTCCCGTTAGGGTCAGAATATGTTTCAGGGTTACGGATAGGGTTTGGGTTATGGTTAGAGCTAGAATGAGGGCAAGGTTAAGACTAGTATTAGGGTGATGTTTTGTGTTAGGGTAAGGATTAGGGTTAGGCCTAGGGTTAGCATTAGCATTAGGGTTAGCTTAGGGTAAGGGATAGGATTAGAGCTAGGATTAGAGCTATGTTTAGGGTTAGGGTTAGGGCTAGTGTTAGGTTCAGGTTTAGGGTTAAAGCTAGGTTTATGTCTTGCATTAAGGCTAGGTGTTGGTTAGAGTTAGGGCTAGGTTTAGAATTATGGCCAATGTATGAACTAGGGTTACGATTTGGGCTAGTTATATGATGAGGGTTAGGACAAGGTCTAATGGTAAGTTTAGGTATAACGTTTAGAGCTAGGGTCAGTGTTAGGTTCAAATTCAAAATCAGAGTATTTTTACGGTTAGAGTTTGGACTCAAATTAGGGCTAGGGTTAGGGCTAGGTGTAGGGTCAGGTTTTGGTTTAGGTAAATTTTTAAAGTTAGGGCTATGGCTCGGTTTTGTTTTATGGCTAGGGCTATGGTTAGGGCTAATTTTAGGCTTAGCATTAGGTTTAAGCTATTGTTAGGTTTAGGTTTAGGCTAGGGTTAAAGTTAGATTTAGATTTAGGAATAAATCTAGGGTTAGGTCTAGGACAAAGGATAGGGCTACTGTTAGGTCTTGGTTTATGGCTAGGATTAATGTAATGGTAAGGGATAGGGTTAGAATTAGGAATAGGGCTAGGATGAGAGTGAGAGTTAGTCTTATGGCTAAGCTTAGTGTTTCGTTAGGTATCGGGCTTAATTAGGGCTAGTAATAGGGCTAGGTTTATTGTTCTGTTTAGGCCTAGAATTAGTTTTAGTCTTAGGGGTAGGTTCAGTGTAAGCGATGGGGATAGAGCTAGAGATAAGATAGGGTGAAAGTTAGAATTAGGGTTAGGGCTAGGGTTTCATTAGAGTTATGATTAAGGCTAGGTTTAGGGCTAGGATGAGGGCTAGGGTTTGTGTTAGGGCTAGGGCTAGAATTAGTGTTAGGGTGAATGTGAGGTCTGGGTTACGGTTAGGGATAGTTTTGGGGTTAGGTCTATGGCTACGTTTAGTGTAAGTGTTAGGTTTAGGAAAAGGATCACTTTTAGAGCTAGGGGTATTTTTAGGGTCAGGGTCAGGTTTAGGTTTTGTTTAGGTTAGGGTTTAGGGTTAGGGATTGAATTAGCATTAGAGTTTGGGTTAGGGTGATAATAGGGTTTGGTTTAGGGTTCAGGTAAGTTTTATCATAATGAATAGGGTTACAGTTAGGGATAGGGTTAGATATAGGCCTAGGGTTAGCATTATAATTAGGGTTATATTTAGGGTAATTGATAGGGTTAGGGTTAGGGTTAGGACTAGGGTTATTGGATAGGATTAGGGCTAGGGTTAGGGTTAGGCTTATGGGTTTGTATGTGTTAATGTTAAGGCTAGAATTACGGCAAGGGCAAATGTCAGGTCTAGGGTTATGGTTAGCATTTGTTTTAGGGTTATGTTTATGGCTAGGTCAAGTATAAATGTTAGGTTTAGTGGTAGGGTCAAGGTTTTAACTTGGCATATTATTATGGGAGGGTGGGATTTACTGTTTGGTTTAGGTTAAGATTTAGGGTTAGGGCTCAAATTAGCATTAGGGTTAGGGTTATGGTAATGATAGGATTAAGTTTAGGGTTCAGATTAGGTTTAGGTTAATGAAACAGGTTAGGGTTAGGGATAAGTATAGGGTAGGCCTAGGGTTACCATTAGAGTTATGGTTATTGTTAGGGTAATGGATAGGTTTAGAGCTAGTGATTGGGCTTGGGTAATGGTTTGAAATCTGGCTAGTGTTAGGGTAAGGTTTAGGGCTAAGTCCTGGGTTAGGGTTAGGTTTAGAGTTAGGGTTAAAATAGGGTTAAGACTCGTATTAGGGTTTGGTTTTGGGTATGGTTAGGGCTAGGGATAGGGCTATGGCTAATGTAAGAACTAGAATTACAATTAGTGCTAGTTTTGGGGTTAGGGTTAGGGTTAGGTCTAGTGTTATGGTTAGGTTTAGGGTTATGGTGATGTTTAGAGCAAGGGTTATTGTTAGGGTCACTGTCAGAGTCAGGGTTAGTTTTAGGGTTAGAGTTAGAACTCGAATTATGGCTAAAGTTAGTACTATGCGTATGGTTAGTGTTTGGTTTAGGTTAAGGGTTAGGAATATAGGTTGTTTTGTATTAGGGCTAGGGCTACTTTTACGGCTAGATTATGTATTAGCATCAGGGGTAGGGCTAGTGTTAGGTTGAGGTTTAGGCTTAGAGTTAGGGTTAGATTTAGTTAGTGTTAGATCTAGGGTAAGGGCTAGGCCTAGGGCTAGGTTTAGGTTATGGTAACGAATATGATTAGAACTAGGTATACAGCTAGGGTGAGAATTAGAGTTAGTCTTAGTAGTAGTCTTAGGGTAGTGTTAGAGTTAGGGCTAAATTAGGACTAGAATTAGGGCTAGGGCTAACCCTAATTCTAATTCTAATTCTGACTAGGGTTAGGGATAAATTATGGCGAGGATTAGGGCTAGAGTTAAGATAAGTTTTAGGGCTAAATTAGGGCTAGGATTAAGCGTAGGTTTAGTGTTAGAGTTAGGGTTAATTAGGGCTAGTATTAAGGCTAGTGTTAGTGTTGAGGTTATACCAAGGGGTTGGGCTAGAGTTAGGGTTAGCATTGGTGTTAAGGTTAAGTTTAGGGGAATGAGTGGGGTTATAGCTAGTTTTAGGGCAAGGGTGAGTGTTAGAATTAGGAATAAGCCTAGGGTTATACTTCAGTTTATGATTAAGCTAGGTTTAGGGTAGGTTAAGGGCTAGGGTTTCTGTTAGGGTTATGGCTAGGACCAGGTCTAGGGCTAATATGAAGTCTAGGGTAAATGATAAGGATAGTTTTAGGGTTAGGTTATGGCTAGGTATAGTGTAAGAGTTAAGTTTAGGTTAAAGGTCAGCTTTAGGGCTAGGGCTATTATTAGGATCAGGGTCAGGGTCAGGATTAGCTTTTGGTTTAGCTACAAGTTTAGTGTTGTGGCTCGAATTAGCATTAGAATTAAAATTAGGGTTAGGGTTTGTGTTAGAATTAGAATTAGGTTTTGGGTTAGGGTTAGAGTGAGTGTTAGGGTTAAGGTTCGGGTTGGGTTAGTAATAGGTTGATTGTTAGGGTTCGGGTTAGGGTTAGGGTTATGTTTAGGTAAGACATAGGTTTAGGGTTAGATTTACAGTTAGGATTAGGATTTGATTTAAATTTCGGGTTAGGGTTAGTCTTAGGGTAAGTTTTAGCGTTAGAGTTAGTATTAGTGTTAGTGTTAGCATTATCATTTGTATTAGGGTTAAAATTATTTTTAGGATTTTTGTTAGGGTTAGGGTTAGGGATAGTTTTATGGTGAGTATTAGGGATAGAGTGAGGCTTAGGGTTAGTTTTAGGGTTACGGTTAGGGTTAGGGTTAGTGTTAGTGTCAGGGTTAGAGTTAGTGTTAGGGTTAGGGTTAGGGTATAGTTAGCATAAGGTTAGTGTTAGGTTTAGGGTTAGGTTTAGCTTTAGGGTTGTATAGGGTTAGTGTTTGAGTAAGGGTTAGTGTTAAGATTTGGGTTTGAATTATTGTTATTGTTAGATATTGTTATGTTAATTATATT
>NW_026005937.1:0-1244 GCF_001458135.2 Marmota marmota marmota | reverse complement strand
GTTAGGGTTAGGGTTAGTGTTAGGGTTAGGGTATAGTTAGGGTTAAGGTTAGTGTTAGGTTTGGGTAGGTTTAGGGTTAGGGTTAATATAATGATAGGTTTGGGGTAAGTGTTAGTGCTAAGATTTGAGTTTGGTTTAGTTTTAGGGTTACGGTTAGTGTAGGGTTAGGATTATGTAAGGTTTAGGGTTAAGGTTAGGTTATGGTGTGGGCTATGGTTTGGGTTAGGGTTAGAGTTAGTGTTACAATTATGGTTACATAAGGTTTAGGTTCTGAGTTAGGGTTAGGGTTAAGGTTAGTGTTAGGGTTAAGTTTAGGGTTAGGTTTATGTTTAATGTTATGTTATGTTTAGGTTTAAGGTTAGTATTATAGTTAGGGTAAGTGTTAGTTTAAGGCTTAGGGTTAGGGTTGGGGCTAGTGTTTGCCTTAGGGTGAGGGTTAAGATTAGGGTTCGAGTTTGGTTTAGGGTTTGAGTTAGTTTAGGTTCATGTTCAAGTTAGTATTAGTGTTAGTGTAAGGTTTAATATTAGGTATATGGTTAGGGTTAGGATTAGTGTTTGGGTTAGTGTTAGACTTAGTTTTAGGGATAGTGTTAGATACTGTTAGGTTTAGCGTTATGGTTCAGGATTGGTTAGGGTTACTTTGGTTTAGGATTAGGGTTAGGGTTAGGGTTACACTTAGGGATAGGGTTAAATTTAGGGTTAGTTTTAGGATTAAATTTAGGGTTATGTGTAGGGTTAGTTTTATGGTTAGGTTTAGGATGAGGCTTAGGGTTAGTGTTAGGGTTAATATTAGTGTTAGAGTTATGATTTGTGTTAGAGTAAGTGTTATGGTTAGGGTTTGTGTTAGGGTTAGATTTAGGTTTTGGGTTATGGTTAGTAAGATTGTTAAAGTGAGGTGTAGTGTTAGGGTTACGGTTAGTTTTTTGGTTACAGGTAGGTTAGGGTTAGTGTTAGGTTTAGGGTTAGTGGGTTAGTGTTAGGGTTAGTGTTAGGGTTAGGGTAAGGGTTAGAGTTAGGGTTAGGGTAAGGGTTAGGTTAGTGTTCATGTTAGGGTTAGGGTTAGTGTTAGTGTTAGATTTAGGTTTACGTTTAGAGATAGGGTTAGGGTTAGTTTTACATTATGGGTTATGGTTAGGTTTAGGATTAGTGTTTGTGTTAGTGTTAGAGTTAGGTTTAGGGATAGTGTTAGAATAAGGGTTAGGGGTAGTTTTAGGGTTAGGGTTAGAGTTAAGGTGAGGCTTAGG
>NW_026005936.1:4089-5662 GCF_001458135.2 Marmota marmota marmota | reverse complement strand
CCTAAACCTAAACCTATCTTTAACCTGACATCTAAACCTATTACCCTAACCCTAATGATAACCGTAGCCCTAACCATTACACTAACCATGACCATAACCCTAGAACAAACCAGAAATTAATCTTAGCCATAGCATAAATCCTAGCTCAAATCCTAAACCGTACCCTAAACCTAATCCTAACTGTAACCCTCGCCCTAACCCTGACCCTAACTCTAATTCTAGCCCTAATCCTAACCATTATCCTAGCCCTAACCCTACGTCTAACCCTATAAATTACCCTAACAATAACCATAACCATGATGCTAACCCTAGGCCTAACCCTAAGCCTATCACAAACCCTAAACCATATCCATTACCTTAAACCTAACCTAACCCTAAACCTAACACTATCCATTACCCTAACCCTAATTCTAACCTTAATGCTAATTTGAGCCTTAACCCTAAACTTTAACCTGACCCAAACCCAAAGCCTGACCTTGACCCTAATAATACCCCAGCTCTTAATCTGACCTTTTCCCTAAACGTAACACTTTAATTTGACCTAGCCATAAATCTAACCCTAAAAATATCATTAACTATAAACCTAGAACTGACATTAGTCCTAGCCCTAATTCTTGCCCTAAACCAAACACAAAACCTAGCCCTAATCCTAGCCTTAAATCTAGCTTTAATCCTAACCCTAACCATAACCCTAGCCCTAACCCTAAAGCTAATCATAAAACTAGCCCTAACCCTAACCATAACACTAAAACAAAACCGAGCAACAGGCCTAACACTAACCTTAACTTAAACCAAACCCTAGCACTACACCTAGATCTAACCCTAGCCCTAATTCGAATCCTAATCATAACCTTAAAAATAACCCTGAACCTGACTTATATCCTAACACTCATCCTAGTTCAAAACACCACCCTAACCCTAAACCTACCATAATCCTATCCCTAGACCTAACCCTAAACGTAGCCCTAACCCTAGCACAAAACCTAAACTTTATGCTAAACAAATGCTAAACCTAAACCTAAACCTAGTTCTAACACTAACTCTAACCCTAACTCAAGGCATATTCCTAACCGTAACTCTAGTTCTAACCCTACCAATTACCCTAACCATAACCCTCACCCTAATGCTAAACCTAAGCCTAAACGTAGCCCTATCACTAATGCTAACCGTATCAATTACCCTAAACCAAACCTGAACCTTAAAACAAACCCTAATTATACCCCAACCCTAATCCTAATGCTAATTGAGCCGTAAACCTAAATCCTTACCTAAGCCAAATCCTAATCCTAATAATTCCCCAAGATCTAAACCTAACCCTTACCCTAAACCTAACCCTTACATTAGACATAGCCATAAGCCTAACCCTAAAACTATCTTTAACCATAACACTAGACCTGATATTAGCCCTAACACTAATCCTAGCCCTGAATCAAAGACAAACACTATACCTCATCCTAGCCCTAAGCCTAGCCTTAATCATAACCTTAACTCCAACCCTAGCCCTAACCCTAACTTTAACCCTCACCCTATATCTAAACCTAGCTATAACACCATTCTTTACCCTAAACTTAAA
>NW_026005936.1:0-1536 GCF_001458135.2 Marmota marmota marmota | reverse complement strand
CCCTAATCCTAAACTTAAAACTAGACTTAATCTTAGCTCTAACCCCACCCATTACCCTAACCCTAATCATAAACGTCATGATAACCCTAACCCTAAACCTAAACCTACTCTAACCCTAACTGTAAACCTATCCCTAGACCTAACCATAAACCTAACCCTTGCCGTAGTCCTAACCCTAGCTCAAACTCTAACAATTATGCTAAACTTAACACTAATCCTAGTCCTAAACCTAAACCTAAATCTAACCCTAACGCGACATCTAAACCTGTCCATTACATTAACCCTAATGGTAACCCTAATCCTAACCCTAGACCTAATCCTAAACCTAACCCTATCCTTAGCACTAATACTAGCTAAAACCCTAACCCATACCCTAAACCTAGCACTAACCTTAACCCTATCTCTAACCCTAACTCTAGCCCTAATCCTAAACATAACCCTAGCTCTTACCCTAGCTCTAACCCTATCCATTACCCTAATGATAACCATTAACCTAATGCTAACTCTAGGCCTAACCCTAACCCTATCAATTACCCTAAACCTAACCTGAGCCCTAAACCTTACCTGAAGCCTAAACCTAACCTTATCCATTACCCTAACCCTAACTCAAACCTAATGCTAATCTGAGCAATAACCCTAAACCTCAACCTAACCCAAACCCAAAAGCTGACTCTATTATAATACCCCTAGCTCTCAACTTGATCCTCACCATAAACCTAGCTCTGAAACTAGACGTAGCCATAAATCTTACCCAAAAACTATCCCTAACAATAACCTAGACCTGATATTAGCACTAGCCCTAATTCTTGCCATAACCCTAACACAAATGCTAGCCTTCATCCTAGCCATAAAACCTAGCCTTGATCCTAACCCGAACCCTAACTCTAGCCTTATCCCTAATTTTATACCTCACCCTAGTTCTGAACCTTGATATAACCCCATCCCTTCCCCCAAATCTAACCCTAATTCTATACTTAACCCTTACACTAATCCTAGACCTGATCCTAGCACGAATTTAGCCCTAACCCTAATGCTAGCACTAAGACTAACTCTTACTCTCACCCTAGCCCTATTCCTAGAGCTAACCCTATCCCTTAACATAAACCTAACACTTGCCCTAACTTTAGCCCTAACACTAGCCCTAGCCCTAACCCTAGAACTAACCATAACTCTAAGTCCAACCCTAACCCTAAGCCTAAACCTCACACTAACACTAGCCCTAACACTAACACTAATCCTAAAACTAGCCCTAATCTAGTTCAAGCCCTAAAACAAAACCGAGCCATAGCCCTAACCCTAACCCTTAATCTAAACCAAAACATAACCCTACACCTAGCCCTAATCTTAGCCTTCATTCCAGTCCTAACCTAACCCTAAAACTAACCATGAGCCTGACTCTGACCTTACACTAACCCTAGCTCTAACATCACCCTAAAAGTATACCTAAACCTAAAACTAATACTAGCCCTAACCATAACCCTAAAAGTAGCCCTAATCATAACACTAGTTCTTACATTAGCCGTAGCCCTAACCTAA
>NW_026005935.1:0-5664 GCF_001458135.2 Marmota marmota marmota | reverse complement strand
GCTCTGGTCCACAGTCCTGGCAGAAGGGGGATGGGTTTTTTGTTCTTACCAAGGTAAATGCTGAGCATGCTCACTACATTTTCTTGATCAACTTCAAACCTATAAAGGGAGAGGATAGTAGGGTAAACCAGGCCTAGCCCCACACCCTATAGTTGAGCTTGGCCAGCTTATTTCAAATCTGTCTCCACCTGCTCCTGCACCCCTAATTGTCTCTAAGCAAAACCAGATGGTGTATGGTTTGATTCTTGTGTATTTTATTTATTTAGTGATCCTGGGGATTAAACCCAGGGCACTCTACCACTGAGCTATCCCTCAGCCCCAGCACCCCCTTCTAAATTTTGAGATAAGGTTTTACTTAATTGCCGAGGCTGGCTTGAATCTGTGATCCTGTGTCAGCTTCCCACCCTGTTTTGTTTCATTATTGAACATTTCCATAGTTATCTCTAAAGAATTAAAAGAATATCACTGTCATATCCAAAAGGATTAACAATAATCCAGTGTTATTAAACATCCAGGCAATATTCAGGTGTTCTTAATTGTTTCCTAACTTCTTAAAGTTTATATGTTAAAATTGATTGCTGTGTTGGTAGAAATTAGTCTGTGATTTCATTGAGATATGTGTTTACGACAAAGGGCCTGACATGTCATGCCTGCGAGACCATCTCAGTGATCAAGATGTGACAGCTCCATCATCCGCCTGGATCCTGGTGCCCTCCCTCTCTCCCCTGATGTCATTAGGCAACCACTGCTTTGCTTTCTAATGAGTTTTGTGTTTCCTTGAATTTTACATAAACAGATTGAATACTGTGTATACTTCTTCTTGGCTGGCTGCTTTCAGGCAGTGCGCCTGCTCCCTGTGGTCAGAGGACAGTCTCTGTGCTTTAATTCCTTGAACCCGTCAGGACTTGGTTTGTGGCCACATAAGGCTTTTCTTGGCGGGCATACCACGGGAAGGCAGAGGATGCGTGGTCTGTGTGCCTTGGGCTGGTGTGCAATCGCTGTTCTGTCCTTGTGCATCCCCGTGAGTGCTGAGGCCTGGATGTGGCCACTGTTGAGGAGGTGGCGCTCTTCTGAACGACTGCAGGGTAGCTGGCTACTGCCGTCTCCTGGTCAGTTTCCATGTTTGTGGCTGTGCTGTCTCCCAAGCCTCGTCTCTGATGTCACTCACCAGTGCCCTTCCTGTCTCCTGGCTCCCGCTGCATGGCATCCTTCTACTTAGTGTGACCCCGGCAGGCAGGGCATGCGAGGTCCTGGTTCTGTGCACCCTGCCCTCTCTGCCTCTTGCTGGAGCATCCAGGCCAGGGCACTGTGGCAGAACTTCCAGGACTGTGCATGCGGCTGGTGACCACCTGAAGTGCCATCAGTGCTGTTGAGCTGACTCTTGGAATTTTATATAAACTTAAATTCAGCTCAAACAGCCACCTGGGCCTTTGGCTGCTGCGTGCCCAGGGCAGGTATAGGCAGCTAACACCCAGTTTAAAACTTCTGGTGTGGTTGGATTTGGGCTGCCATTTTATAACTTGTTTGCATGCTCCTTGTTCCTTTCTGTCCATTTCTTTCTTTATTTTAGATTTTGTTTTGTTTTGTTTTGCATTTCATTTTAATTTTATCTTTTGACTGTCTTTTAGAAAATGTTTTTGCGGCTGGGGGTGGTGGCATACACCTATAAATCCAGGACTCTGCAGGCTAAGACAGGAGGATTATAAGTTTAAGGTCAACCTAAACAACTTAGTGAGGCCTTCAGCAACTTAGCAAGACTCTGCCCCAAAATAAAAAGGGCTGGGAGTGGGGTGTGTTGGCATACACCTGTAATCCCAGAAACTCAGGAGGCTGAGACAACTTAACAACTTAGTGAGGCCCCAAGCAATTTATTGAGGCTCTGGCTCTAAATAAAATATAAAAAGTGCTGGAGATGTGGCTCAGTGGTTAAGCATGCCTGAGTTCAGTCCCCTATACAAAATAAATAATAGTGAAAAAAATCCAAAAAAACAAAAAATATATTTTGGTGGTTGGCTTATGATATACAGTCATGCATTACCTAAGGAGGGGCCGTCTCTGGGAAATGTGTTGCTAGGTGGTTTCATGCTTGCATGTTGAACATTGTGTGCAGGCCTTGATGGTGTACATCAGCTGGGCAGTGGGGAGACTTGGTGACTACGAGGTGCCGGAGGCTGCTGCTAGTCACAGGGCAGACTGTCCAGTTGCCTTTTCTTTCTAACAAGTAGAAGGAGTGCCCACTCCAGCGATGGTGCAAGTGTGGTATGCTAAACGTCTAAACCAGTCGTGCCCTCTGTGCGTGTATATGGCTATGTGTGCTGTGCCCTTGTAGGACTGGCAGTGGAGTTGGTTTGCTCACACTGCACCAATGGACATGTGGTGCATTGTGCTGAGGCCTTGCAGTGGCCCTGCGTTGAGTTCTCAGGACTGCAGTCATGTGCATGGCTTGTCCTTGCAGGAACGTTGTTTTCAGTGCATGAGTCTGCGGGCCTTGATGCACAGTGTAGAGGTCCTGCCGTCATACAAGTTTCCATACAGCACATGCACATCTGCACACTGAGTGCCCAGCAGGCAGGATTATGAAGGGTAAACCCAGGTCAGCTCCTCGCCCTGTGCAGCCAAGCCAGCCTACCACCTCTCTCTGGAAGTTGGGCTTTACTAGCAGTGGCTGCTTTTGTGTTTTTACAGCACAGTGTTTCCTCAGAGCCTCAAATATGCATCTGGGTCTTATGCAGAAGAGCCCACCCTGTTCTGGAAGGTCCCCAGAGCCCCTAGGGGTAGCGGAGTCTGTTTCCTCTAGGAATGGTGCTCAGCCGGATGTGCACCCCTCGAGGTGTTCCACGACCGCCTGGCGTGGTGCCCTTGCAGTGCTGCTCAGGTGAGGAGGCCTGTGCAGTCCAGAGTCCTGGGAGGCTGTGCCTCAGCCTTCCACCTGCAGGCCTGGGGTGTGGTCAAGGGCGAATGCTTCCAGGGTGCTTTCTCGTACTCCTTAAGTATTGCCATGTGTGTTTTCGGCCCTTTACCCTTTCTGAAGCTTTCTTGGATGGTAGTCCTGAGAGCCAGCCCTGCCCCGCCCGCCTCCTCCAGGCCTGGCCGTGCTACTGTCCCTCATGCCCTTGCTTCTCTGGCTTCTCACTCTCCGCTCTCCAGCGCTGTGTTGCTGCTGCTTTCTTGGTCCTCCCTCCTGGCTCTGAAGCCCTGGTTGAACCTTCCTTTAAGCTGTTATCCCTGGAGTGCTTGTCATTGCTAAAGGTCAGTCACCACTCCCTTCTCTTGGTCCGTTTCTGTCCTGGTTTTGTTCCTGATTCCAAATGCTTGAGTGGGTTTGATTCTGTGTACAGTGGAGACGTGAGCCTTCCTCCTCTTCGTGCTTCCTGGCCCGCGTGTCCTCTACCTGTGCAGCGTGTTTCTTTCCCTGCTCTCCACCGCAGCCCTGCGGGAACCCTGAGAGCCTCTTCCCTTCAGTCAGCAAGCCTGTGCTCTGGGTTCCTGGTGCAGAGGCGCCCTCTTCTGTCGGTCTTCATGGCCCAGGGACAGTAGCTGGGTGGCTTGTTGGGGGTTGGCACTTCCTTGATTTCATTTGTCTGCGGGGCCCTGTGTTTTCATCCTCTTCCTTGCTCCCTCACTGCTTTGTTGCTGGGGGCTGCTGCTTCTGTATCTTTCTTGTGTGCGGGCCTCGATGCTTTTACTTAAGCCTTTACGCCCACCCCCTCTAACCCACAGGTCCCTGAATTCACTTCCCTGGAGTCTGTGCTCTGGTGGCCTGGAGACTTCCTGTTTGTGTGTGGAGGGCTCTGCCTTAGGCCCTCCTAGTGCCCTGTCTTTCTGTTCTTTCTGGCTGCCTGGGCTGTGCTCCATACTGCCTTGCCCCAGGTTCCCTTGTAGTTCCCATGTGGTCCCCACCTGCACCGAAGCAGAGGCTCAGTGTTCCCTGCCCTACCTAATTACTTAGTATGTAAATTGTGCGTTATAGATGTAGTACAGGTTTAAATGTATACACATATGCATGCATGATATTTGGGGACAGGTTGTCCTCAGCTACCTTGGAGGCTTACCCAAGAAGCAAGAGGTACTCTCTCAACACTCAACCAGACCCTGCCTTTGCTGCCTTTTCTTCATCTCGAGGCTGGTGCCCTCTGGTGTCATCTGTCCCCAGAGCCCCTGTGTCCAATAGATGGGTCACCTTTCCTCTGGCACAGTGCTCTCTTCTGAGCCCAGGTTTTTCTGATGGATGGAACAGTTCAGGGTGACGGAGCTGCCTTCTGTCAGGGCGTCCCTTCTCCACGGGGGTCAAGGCTTTTCCATCATTGCATTCATCACTTGATCATGACATGTCTGGACATGGGTTTTCTCTGGATTTTTCTCCTTAGGCATTCACTGAGTTTCTCGAATCTCTGAATTTGTCTTTCTCTAAATTGAGGACAATTTTAGCCATTGCTTTCTCAAGTACTTCTATCCTGCTTCATAATCTTTTTGCTGTCCCGGGACTCCAGATATGGTCCCGTGCCACTTAATGACATTTGGTCACCATGTTTCAGCCAAGGAAGGACCCATGAGCCACAGTGGCCCCATAGGTTATCAGGGAGCTGGAGGGTTCCTGGAGTGTTCAGTCTTGCTGCTGAGTGCTCCTCAAACCCTTCATGTGCTCTCTTCCCCTATCTCTTGTGTTGGGTTGGGTTGAGGTCAAGCTGGGTGCACTCTTCTGCATTTGTGCAAGGTCACGTCCAGCAGGCAGCGTGCTCCCTCCATCGGCTGTCCTGTCTCCTATGAGCCTGGGCTTTGGGAAGGGTTTGTAGGGTGCCTGCTCTGCAAGTCTGAGGTGCTTGTCCCCGTAGCTGGATGTTTCCCTAAGGAGGCCTGGCCCTCCACTATTTGTTTCCAGAGTTACAGGTCATCTTAAAAAGGCAAGGTACATTCCTGCTTCGTTCTCTTTTCTTGACGGTTTTCCACAGATTCTCCTATGCTAGATAGCACCCTCATGTCATGGTGACAGTACTTGGGTTTTCTTTGTTTTGTCGTGTCCTTATGGATGTAGATTGCGTTCTGCCTGGCAGCGGCTCGTCCTGGGGGAGTGTGTGGTGTCAGGTGCAGCTATAGTTCCTGGGGTCATCGAACCCCACTGTCCTGTCCAGTGCACGTGCCTGACCTTTCTTCACACACACAGACACAAACCTGCAGACTGCGCCTTTGCAGAAGGTGCCTGGTGCCCCGAGACAGAGTACTCTCCCTTTGCCCTTGCAGAGTCACAGTGTTTGGTGTGAATCCACCTCTGGTCAGTTTAACGAAGGCTGCTCATGGAGTCTTGGTAGAGCATGTACTTGCAGACTGGGCTGTAGGTGTGGAGACACCAGAACAGAACTCTGGTCTTTCCAGCACCATTCATTACTTCTCCCCTGAAAGTTTGCATGATAAAGATATTTGTCTGTTTATAGTTTTGAACACAGGGGATGGGAGCCAGGGGCACGCTACTGAGCTACATCTTCATACCTTTTACTTTTTTTTTTTTTTTTTTGAGACACGGCTTTGCTACATTGTCCTGGCCTGAACTAGCAAACCTCCTGTCCCAGCTACCCGAGTACCAGGGATGACAGGCTTAGTCACCACACCTGACAGAGTTTGCAGTTTGATAACGCAGATTCCATGGAACCAGAATGCTTCTCAGAGTGT
>NW_026005934.1:0-5664 GCF_001458135.2 Marmota marmota marmota | reverse complement strand
TTTTTTTTTTTTTTTTTTTTTTTGCGGCGGGGTGGGGGGAAGAATTGCTAATGGTAACTACATTGCAAGGAACGGTGGAGATTATGGGGTAAATAAGATAAAAGGCACTAAGCAGGGGCCTGGGTGCTTTGCAGGCATACCAAGCTCTATTTTCTCAATTTCTTCTTTTATTACTTAATTTTACTTTTTCTTACTTAAGATATTCTCTTTTGCTATACTTAATTTAGATATGCTTTTTTCATTGGTGCAAAAAAGATTAACATCATTCTTGTTTAATATTTCTTATGTCTGTCGATATGTCTTGTGGCATTATTATTTTACCACCAATAACTAGGAATTTCAAAAAACCAGGGGATTTAAAATAGGGCTTGATCATACGAAGACCAGTTCAGTGGCCAAAGTCAGGACCCTATGTGCTTCAAAAAGCCTTTGGTAGAGCTGGGCATTGCTGACCTTCCTACTTCTCAGGTAAAGGCCATGCCCATTGGATAAATTATATCATGGGCCAAGACATTTTTGGTTTCCACTGCTCATACTTGACCTTTGAGTCCTATGTAATCCTGATTATTTTCAACTCACCCCCTCAGGATGACCTCCTGCCTCAATAATAGTTTCCCAGCTACAAAGTCATGAATCTAGCTTTTTGGGGAGAAAACATGACCATGTCTTATTTCCATAAGAGTAGAAGATTTCATTAACCAGGCTGTGGCTACACAATTGTGCTGAATTTTCCTATCACGGAAATAAATAATGTTGTGTTCATCTGTGCAAACCCATAGTTCACAAAGCTCTTCAGGTAACAATAAAAACTCAAATGGGTTTTGTTTTGTTTGTTTGTTTGTTTTACTCCAAAGAGACACCATCTTATCCCATTAGTTAAAGAATAATTAATTTCATAAGCTCAACCTAAAAATATGGACACTTGCAAAACATGAAACCTATTTATTCTGGTCAAATGATGGGTTACCACTGAAATTGAAGTGGCATTGTATAAAGTTTTTGCTGGATGGTTGTTCTATTTATTCTATTTCTCATGCAGATTCTGAGACATTTGAACAGTAGCTGTCTGTGATGTGGCAGTCCCTCTTTCCAACAATACTAAGAATCAGTCTTTTGTCTACACACACCAATTGCAATGCAGCCTCTGTTCTATCAAACACTGATGCCGTTGCCTATTTTCAGCTGGGTCGATGACCACATTCCAGACTGAAAACTGAGCACTGCTGTTATGGTACAAACCCTGGGTTTTCCTCTTGACTGACACTAAAAATACCCACCAAATTTGTAATTTTCAAGATAATTTTGACTTTGGCTTTATAAGGGGTAGCATGCATCTGGATTATGTCTTCTTACCTTGACATTATTCTTTCAAGTGTTGTCTCTGAATCCATCAGTGCTTAGTGTCGACTAAATAAATTCATATTGAATTATTTGGTTCAGTAGCTATGTGAAAAGATACAAGTGCAAATATCTCAAAGATGATGCAGTATATATATTTACACTTATTCCATTTAAAGAAAATAATATTTACATGGGTATAATATATTGATTTACCAAGCTTACTTACAACATTTAAAATGCAATATTTTATTTCCAACTACTTTTCCTCCCCTTCAGATAGAAATAAAATATAATTGAAGTACAACTTCACTTTTTCATTTTAATTCCTTCAAAGGAATTAAATTTGGGCTTACCAAGCTTTTAAACTTTATTTCTTGTGGGGTGCTTATTATAGGCACTGAAGGGTGAAAAGTCTACTCATGCCTGTCTTCGGATCCTGCGACAGTGAAGAAAAGAGATTTCTAGCCACGCTCCAGCCTCTGCCCCAGCAGAGGGATAACACACTGGTTCGAGTGGGACATTTCTTGGGAAGCAGGAAGAAGCTGATGCAACTGGAAGCTTTGTCATTTGACCCTGTGACCACAGACTCTACACAGAGATGCTCCTACTAGGTCATGTATTTAGAGCTGTGGTCATGAATTTAGACTATGTAATTAGGACTGTCGAGGAGAGAAAAGGAAGGCTAGACAGTGAGGGTCTCTCCTTCAAACTCTTATAAAAAGCTCTTCCTGCCCTTGATGGCCTGATGTTGATCCAGAACTTTTCAAGCTATCAATTTAATGTAATAGATGGTTGTTGTGACACTAACAAGGAAGGTCAAATTACACGCAAAATGAATTTGGTGTTTAAAATTGGTCAGAGTTTTTCATGGACAGAATACAGAAAAATCCTCAGTAAGACTGAAGACTTCTTCCTTTGGGGACTTGAACTCTCAGTCAGCAATTAACTTTATCAATAAGTCAGAGAGAGATTGGTTAGAAAATCTTAATGCCAAGGTAAAAGAGAGAAGTGGGAATAAGAAAAAATATACAGAAAAAGGAAAACGTTTTTAAAAATGCATACAATGTGGGAAGGATGTTCCTGGTGACATTTCAATGCATGCAGTCACTCATCACAACTGATGGAAAGAAAGAATAAATTTGCCTTGTATTGCTTCCCTAAGGAACAGAACAGTTAGTAAGAATTTGCTTCTTTTGTAACTTGACAAGGGAGAAAGCTGTATTCTGCCCTTTAACATGATGCATGTTTTTCAGATTAATAAACAATATTAACTTGGAGCTCAGCTCAAGTTAAGAATGAGAGCATCACTGAAATTTCTGGCAATCAGTCAAGCCACTCAGGATCTTTAGAGCAAGTGTCTCAACCTAGTAATAGCACCTTAGCATGATTGCTTCACAGAGGAGGCCAAATGGATGAAAAAAGAAGTCACACCCTTTGAAGTCACTCCACGGAATATAAACTTACACATAAAAGACTGCCTGGCGTTTATTATAAAATCACTGGAAATTTTTAGAAGATGTTAGGGCGTACTCAGACTCTTCTAACAGGCTCCAGGAGGTTTTCTCAGCACTTTCTCCTACACTACGGCAGGCTGCACTAAAAAATCCACCCAGGGGGATCTCAGTTGTCATCCAGACAGGATCTCTGATTTTAAAGGAAAATAAGGAGGAAGGAACGGAGAGAGGGAAGGAAGGAAGGGGGGGAGGGAGGGAGACAGGGAGAGAAGGAGGGAGGGAGGGAAAGAAGGAAGGGGGAGGGGTGAGGGAAAGGAAAGGAAATGGGATGGAAAGGAGGGAGAGGGACAAAATAAGAAAGAGAAAGGACAGCAAGATGACAGGAAGTGGGAAGAGAAAGGGAAAAAGTGTCACAACAAATAAAACAAGTTGAGACATTTTCTCTCTTCGACTAAACACAATTAGGGAGGAAAAGGAAATTTAACAATCTGTTGTCTTCACTGAATTGAGAGCTGTCCACTAAAAATGACTCAGTATGAAAGAGAATTCCACTTAGTAAATTTTTTTAAAAAAAATGAATTTCATTGCCTGATGATTATTTCGAGGCACCAAAGGGGCCTATGTTCTGTTCTTTCTAGAATCCGTGGGAAACTTGAATGTGCCGTCTTGTCTGATTTGCAGCATGTCATCAGGGTTAGGCTTAGAATAGCACTGAGAGGATCCCTCTAGTATTAGATGCCAAATGCAATACAACATCTCCTAGAGGTTTCAGTCCAATGAGAAAACTGTAAAAATGCATAACTAAGAACGTAGTAATGCAGAAACATACATAGAAAGACAAAATTCCATCTACTTTCTCTGAGACTGCACCTCCATCTTAAGGAACACAGAAGAATTATGGTCTTTTGGGGGCCCAAAATCCTTTTCCCTATTTCTCCCTTGGGTAATGTTCGTTAATACAAAATGGAACTTCTATTTCTTGAATGTCATTTTTTTTTTTTTGCTTCATTTGTGATCCTCACAACACAAAGTAGAAACATTCTTATAACAAGATCTCTTAGCACTAGAAATTTTCCCATTGTCTCCTCAATGAGCTCCTCTGGGACGGGTCCTATATCTTATCTATCCCTTTAAAAAATATTTATTGTGCTTAGACACTTGATTTTTTTTCTCAAAAATAATACAGTGAAAAAATAATTACAGAAGATTAGGAGATGCAAAGGGGAAACATCATGGGACATTTAGGGACAATCAGAAAAGATTTCTGAAGATAGAAGGGAAGAGGAAAACATAAATTAGAAGCTATGAACTAGGGGAGTGTTAAAGGCGAGGAGCGTAGGAGTGTAGGTAAATAAAGCAGAAATAGGGAGTCTGGGTATAGGAGATACAGAAAGTTCTGTGTGAGAAACTGAGAGATAATAGTGGGAGGCTGTAAACTGAAACTGTGGGAATTAAGTCAAGAGGAAAATTGACTGATCAGCATGAAGAAAGAAAGGGAGAAGAATGAGAAAATATTGACATCTATGCAGAAATGGAGGAAATGAACGAGTTTGGAATGAAGGAGTACTAAATGTACTAACAATGCCATGTACTAAGCGCGAGACACTACTGAAAATGGTGAGGCAAAACCAAAAAATATGAGAAGCAATCTTGTCCAACATTTTTACTAGAACTTCCTAAAGTTATCAAAGAAGGTTTCTGTGGATTATTTCATTGGGCCTCCATACTGACCATCTGAGAAAGGCAGAATAATTATCAATAACCTTAATTTGTGAATGAAAACATTGCCTCAGTTCTAAAGGGACTATTAACAAATCAAAGTGAGAAAATACGAAGAATAGGAATAAAAATATAATAGCAAGCAATGGCAGTAGATGAATGAGAAGTGTTTTAGATGTTCACAACTGGGATTTGTGCTGGTATCTAGAATGGAGTGGCCTGAGATACTGTGAAACATCCTACAAAGGATAGGACATCCTCCTACAACAAAGAATTGCTCAGCACAAAATGTCAATAGTGCCGTAGTTGGAAAAATCTGGTATATGGAACTCCATTAAGTCTATTTATTTAGGCAAACTCCTAATAAAAATAGAGATCCTTTTTTTACATACGCTTTATGTTTTATCAGCACAAATTTCAATTGAGACCTTCACTCTGATGATATCAAGGTGACTTTTGCTTTGTTTCACTATCTAGAAATCAATGATTTTTAAAAACATCTTGTTCCAATAAGTAATAACCCATTGCTTAAAATATCAAAATCCAAAATATGAAATTCCATATGGGACAAATGAACTAGTTTCTTCAACAAGTGCCTTACAAGGAAAATATCCATTGCAAAAGATAAGAAGGAAAAACATATTGATTGGAAGAGACCAACGTAATATATCAACAAATTTAATGCAAAAATTTTGTTCAAATTCTAATTTGAATAGAAACCTTAAAAATTCATGAGATGGTCAGAAATTGAAACCTAAATGGACATTTGATGCTAAGATATTATTTTAGGTGTGATAATCATATAATATTAGAATGTGTTATAAAAGGAAAACTTATGCATTAGAAAGGTATATCAAAATATCAATAGATAAAATGATATACAATATTGGATCATGGAAAGAAATATATATTGATATATTAAAAGTGGCTTTCCATGAGTTTATAATTTTTGAAACAAGGTGCTGGTTAGTATGGGTTTATAGTACTATTTAAATTGATATATTTACTAAAAGAGAAGTTTTGTAAAAAAAAAATCACATTTACCAATATATGTGTGTAAACACACACACACATATACATACACATATGTGATTGATGTGTGTATCATATATATGATATATATATATATATATATATATATATATATATA
>NW_026005933.1:0-5668 GCF_001458135.2 Marmota marmota marmota | reverse complement strand
ATGAGAAGAAGATTAACATTAAACAGGGATGAGAGGTGGGAGGGAAAGGGAGAGAGAAGGGAAATTGCATGGAAATGGAAGGAGACCCTTAGGGTTATACAAAATTACATACAAGAGGAAGTGAGGGGAAAGGGAAAAATAATACAAGGGGGAGAAATGAATGACAGTAGAGGGGGTAGAGAGAGAAGAGGGGAGGGGAGGGGGGATAGTAGAGGATAGGAAAGGCAGCAGAATACAACAGACACTAGTATGGCAATATGTAAATCAATGGATGTGTAACTGATGTGATTCTGCAATCTGTATATGGGGTAAAAATGGGAGTTCATAACCCACTTGAATCAAAGTGTGAAATATGATATATCAAGAACTATGTAATGTTTTGAACAACCAACAATAAAAATAAAAAAAAATAAAAAAAAAAAATAAAGAAATAAATAAAAGCCTGTTAAAGAAAAGAAGTATAAGTATCCCAGTAACCATTTGCTATGACTCAAATGCAAAGAACTGCTTGTGTTCACCAAGGGTCCTTGGTGATTAATGTCTTGGTCTTCAAGATAGTGCTATTGGGAAGTGGTAAAGCCTTTGAGGCTTTGAGAGGTAGAGCCTATTAGTGTCACTGGTTGTGTGCCCTTAGGAGGTATTAAGGCACCCCAGGCTCTTTTTCTTTGCTTCTACTCATGCTTGCTTGTTCCCACATGTGTTCCTATCAGTGCTCTCTGCCATGATGTATTGTAGCTGATTATTGAACTGGTACCAGTGACTAGCCCTTAAACCTTCAAAATTGTGAGCTAAGTAAGCCTTTTCTTTCAATGAAGTTGGCTGCCCCAAGCACTTCAGCATAATATGTAATGCTGACTAATATACCTTTTGATCATTTGTATTTCTTTCCAGGTTTTATGTTATTTTACATGTAAAATTCAGTGTAACTTCTCTCTGTGAATCAATAAGGTTATATTAAATTATTATGATGTATAAAATAACCACAAATCCCGGAAGGTTAATATATTAAGTATAATATGTTATAATGTTACACTAATGCTCTATATCCACTATGGGTATATATGTGTTTGTATTGGGTTGGCAGGATAGATCTTCTCATTGAGGTTATTCAGTGACTGTAGCTAAAGGCTTCAAATCAATGTGCACCTCCAAGATTACGCCTGGCAGTCAAGAGGTTATATAATTCACAAACTGGCTCTAAAACCTTCCACCTGTAATTGACATACCTTAGTTCATGCTAAGTCACTTTGATTCACATGTCATTTGCCAAAGCAAAGTTGTGCCTGTGACTGCCTTCAAAAAAAGAACAAGAAAGTGTTCTACCATTTTTCTGGAGCATAAAGACTCCAGAAAGAAATATTGACTCCTTAGGACTTTCAGTTTAATGCTTGTGGGATTTATTCTAGGCATTAAAAAATAGTAAAGAAAATTTGGTTTATATTAGACAAAGATTTTCAAGTGCCAGTTTAGACAAGCAAAACTTCAATATATAATTTATGAAAACATGATCATATAATTTAAATTATTCATTATAAATCGAGAGATTCAAATCATTAAATAGTCTAATTTGAGATGGTATGTGCCATGATAGTGAAGAATATTAAACAATAAGGGTATAGTTGAGAGTTGGAATCTACATGTGATAATGATGGTGATGCTGAAAATACATTCTTTATAAACTACCTAGTTTTTTCTAAAGATTCTGTTTATGAGACAAGAGACCATGGTATAGCTGACAGTTAGGAGCACAGCATTTCCTTTCAGTAGGCAAATGGTGGTTATGGGGACACATTTGTAAGTAAAGAAAGAAAATTAAATTCTTAGTTATTGTAGTTTTAACAGTAATACATTCCTCAGTGTTCTAGTGCTATTTGTCATAAAATATATATTAGTAGTAAAATGTTTTTATATTGAAGGTTTCAGGAAGAGGATAGTCCTCAGAGATGATTATGAAGAAATAAGTAGCTATTATTCAAATGGGTAAACAAACACAAAAGAATAATTATTACCTTAGAGCAAAAGTGGATATTAAATGGCATTATTATATTCAGATCTCCCTATTTTTGTCTTTTATACTCTCTGAATATTTTCAAGTACAGAGCTTCAATAATTTGCCTGTAAATGATGTATAACTTCAGGTGTGTGCATGTGTGTGTGTGAGACAGAGATAGATAGAGATAGAGAGATTGTGTGTTTAGTAAGTAGCAATCAAATAAGGAATCACCTTGAAATCCACCTATGTGTCTTTGCATTTTTATAATTTTTGAGAACAACCAAATTAACTATTAAAATGTTATCTATTTTTCAATTTAATGGACTTAGAACAGTGTTTCTCTGCATTGCATTGGATTGAACATTTCAATTTGCATACCTATTTATTCTTTTCCCAATTATCCTTTCATTGTTGTAGCAGATGAATATTTGAAATACTAGCTTTCAGTGAATATTTTATTATTGATATTTTTGTTCACAAGTAAAACAAATAGTGTTTTATTTGAGAAATTATAATCTCAATTGTTCTGATAACCATTTTACACTTTTTTATAATTTGAGCTATCATTGTTACTCTTAATTATTGAAGGCTCAGTTGAAGTCTCCAAAAGGTAATAAAGTCTTTAAATAAAATGATTAGTTAAAACAATATAATGAAGAATCCTGTTAAGCATTTAAACCTACTTATAGTTTTGGCATCATAGATTTCTTAAAGTAGTGAAGAGTTCCAATTACAGCATTTTTTTTTTTTACAGAAACAAGTTGTATCGCCACCAATTAGTTTACTCCAGCAAAATTTATACAAGGCATTTTAAATAAATTAATCATGAGGAGCCAATGATATTTCTCACTATAATGTATTTATTTATAATTCTTAATAGTGGGAATTCTATGAGAAAGAACTACAAAAGCATTTAATATCTTAAATAAAATTATTTTCCACCTACCTAATATAATAATTATCTTTCTGATTTGACATAAAAAATAAAAGTAGAATCCATATTTCATATCTCAAGAAGAAGCAGCCTGGAGTGAACATCCAATTTCAGTTAGTTTTATTGCATGTATTCTGGCTAGTCTGATAATCAATTATTCTTATACATAAGAAAGACATACAGTTATCAGCTGCCTTCAGGACATATTTTACTCTTATTTTTTTTTTGAAAAGTAAAACATGAATAAATTAGATTTCCATGACCTGCCAAAAAAATTAAGGTTACTAGTTATAAACTATTCTGAAAATATATTATTGGCTAATTACTCTTGAAAATAACCTCTTTCTCTTATTATATGCTGTTCTGTAAGAATTATAATTTTATATGTATTTACAATTCATATTGGAATCGGAAGCATAATTTAGAGTCTCATCTACAAGTTTTAAACTTGTTTCCAATTTCTATTTCTATGTTAAAATATTTTAATATATTCCTGGTGGTTTTAAGATGATTATATGGGATAATATATCTTTATAAGCTATAAAGTGGCTCATATATGTTAAATCATAATATTATACCCATAATGTGAATAATTTTCTGAACTTTATAATTTCTTAAAGAAGTACCCATGAAACAGGAAAAAAGAGTGGTCTGTGCTTAGATAGGTTATCAGGAAATAATCAATTATTAATTCAGATGGGTAACCTCAAAAGATCAATTATCAACTTCGATCAAAAGTGAGAATCAAATGTCTTTATTAGCTTCTTTGAATTTCTACTCTTCTTTTGGTCTCTTATGCTCTCTAAATTTTAACATGGGATTTGATATCTGACTTCAAAAGGCTAATCTTTTTGTGTTTGCTTATTTGCATTTCCCCTGAATTATTTACTGAACTACCATAATGACTTCAAAGAAATATAACCAACAGATCCATGTTATACTTTGTTCATTATTCTCCAACATTATAATTTGCAGATTGTTGGAAAGCATATTAGTCTCACCATCTTATAAGAACATTACTCAGATAGCATACTATGAAAAGCTCTGTGCTTTTCAAGATACTTTGCATGATATTTTATCAATAGACTCTTGATAAAAATGAAGATTATAAAGTAAGTTTCAACATAGATATGTAAGAAGAATGTTGATAACTGACAGCTCTAAAGTTTCAGGGAATTTTGTATCCATGAATTTGATGATTTCAGAGAACTTTTATAGATTACCCTCAATAAAATTGTTTATAGTAAAAAAATGGTTTATTCCTTCAATCTATTGAATATTTTTTTTGTAAAATGTTAATGGTGTTCTATCACAAAAATAATAGACTTTAGGGTCTTTATTATTTTGAGAAAAAATATTATTAGTATTAAAATACAATATTTATCCTATTAAAATCCTCATAACAAATCAATAAGAATACTCTTATACTTAGTGTATTAACATGAACTGTGATTTAAAGAGGTAAAGATAGGTGCTTACTATTAAAATAGTAGAAAGAAATAAGGCAGGTGTTTATACTCACTCATTGGTTTCTAAATTGTATCTGTTCTCTTCCATATCCCTTGATTCTCATATCAACTTATTCTTTGGTTTTCTTGACCTTTGTAATTGTATGTAAAAAATTAATAATAATTATAAAAATATTGTCAGTGGTGAAATGACTGACAAATTGATTAAATTCTCCTCTCTACCATACACAAAAGCCACAAATTTAAAACCAGTTGTCCTGCAGGAGGATTTGGTACCCAGACAGTAGAGTCATTCATTTTACCATGTTATGGAAGTTTTAAAAACGCTTTACTGACACTTAAAACACAAACAAAACAACAATAACAACAACAACGTTAGTCTTCTACTTGTCAACCTAGAGCAATAATTTTCAGTGTCAAAATATTTTGCCACGCTGTAGCCCTGTGCAATGTGTGGGGACCTCTTTAGTTATTGTGACTCATGAAGCTTGTATGGCTAGCAGTGTTATTGGCATCTGGACCCGAGAAGCCAGAATATCACTAAATATCCAACAATGCTCAAGACAATGAACACAAAAAAATTATATGGCCTTTATTTAAATACTGCATAGGTTGAAAAACCTTGATTTAGGGGGACCCTAAACTATAATTTGGTGAAATTCGGGTAATCAATTAAAAACAGTTAATTTTAATATTTAAATAATTTGACATAATAAAAATTCCTATATATTTAAACTTTGTATTATATTTCACAGTGACACTAAAATGCAAGTTGGAGATATGGACTCTAGAATCAATACATAGCTAGATTAGTAACTTTATTTCATCACCAAAAATGAATAACATTTTAAGACAGAATTAGAAAACCACATAGATCTCTGAGAAAGAGGAATTAGATGTAATGATTAAAATTTTATAAATCTGTGGACATTCTATCCTTGATTGTATTTTTGGAAATCAAATAAGTATGCAACTGACAAACAGTTGGCTTATTAACAAGAATATTCACTATTATGATTCTTATTTCTAAGAATGGAAAAGACAGGAATATTCAAGTTGACATCAAGTCTGCATTTTCCAGCATGTTTATTTGCAACCAAAATTTTATGTTCTACTTTTAGATAGATAAACAAAAGGCTAGAAAAAAAAATCAGTAAACATCTGTAGTCAGGCAGCAAAGCATAGCATTTTGCAATGATTTTTTAATTTGGGTATCATTACTGCCATACCCCCACTATACCCTCTCCCTTTACCTCCGTCCCCCCCCCCCCC
>NW_026005932.1:0-5672 GCF_001458135.2 Marmota marmota marmota | reverse complement strand
GTTGCTTGGTGATTTTAATTCATCTTTTTAGCTTTGTAAAGGTGAATTTTGGATCCCTGGTTATTCCCCAAACTCTGTAAATTGTTTTTGCATCCTATTTTGGTGTTTCATTTCCTGGACTACCCTCTTGATTGATTCAATCTGTCCTTTTGTTAACTTCTTTCTTCTACAATGCAATATATTAATAAGAAAATTTCTTTTTTTCCTTTTAATTATGTTTCTCTGCAACTGAGTACTCCATTTTCCATTCTATATTGCTTCCTTCTAGAATGAGGGTGAGAAGGGCTGCTGCATTTGCAGTCATCCTGCTGGATCTTTTCAGTTTGCTCCTACTCCCTGGCTCTCTCTTCTCCTCTCCTTTCTTCTGTCCCTGTCCCTCCTTTCCCACACTCTCCTGCTCTGTTCTAGTTCCTGTTCCTTTTACCACAGGGTAGATACTTTCTGCAGGTAGTGAGCTGGGAACAGCTGTAAGGTCACCTCATTTGTTTTGCTTCTCTTGGGATCATTCGTCTATGCTGCCCATAGACCAATGTCTAAACACAGTTGTTTCATACATTTTGTGCCAGTTGTTTACCTGAGGGAGGTAATTGGTCCCTGGTACTTTACCCAAAAGTCTTATCATACATCTTAACTAAAATGTTTCAAATAGCACTTACTTTGGGCTCAGCTATTTTCCAGAAATGATAGCCAAGGATAAAAGTGCAAGCAACAAGGAAAATTCTGAGACCTTCTTTAGTTCTTGGTGAAGCAAGAAATGGGGCTTCTGAAGAATAACTTCCAGCAGGATAATTTGTTCTCTGCATGCCCCTATATCCCCCCCCCCAAAACTTAATACTCTTAATTTCTCCTCTCCAGTCTCTTCTTATTTACCCCACCATACCTTCACATGTAGACCTTACATATTTAACACCCAGGAGAAACTACCCAGGCCTTGTGATGTAAACTATAGAGAAAAGGGAAATTCTTTATTCCCACTGAAGTTGATAAGAAAGGGGATATGTGTGTTTGACACCTCATGTTAGAATTGCATGGAAAGGCTTTGAGCTACTTGCCTTGATACATCATCCAATACAGGTTACTTCACTTGGAAATCTTAGTCTCTTCCTTTCTGTCACCATACTCTTGGATTACACGATATCCAACAAAAATTACTAATGCAATTCTATCATCAGAGTAAACATATTCTAGGAGTGATTTAAAAGTTTAGAGCCACATCAGAACCTCATTTAAGCATAATTTAGTTTCTAAAGCCATATCACCTTGATTAACTAAATTAGTAGTTCCTTAAGAGGCCTTTTGGTTTCAAATGAGTCACTTGTAATGTTTTGCAATAAGGTTTAATTTACTTGGCACCTTCTCTTACATTTCTGATTTGCTGATATTTTCTAAAGTCCAATTAAATGATTGGTTCTCAAGAAAATAGCACTGCTTTGAAAATAAACTAGAACACAACTTGTCATTTTATGCTCCATCTGCTCAACCTTGTCTTATTAAATTCTAGGAAAGCTACATACTGTGCTTTAAAATGCCATGTTGCATTCTTAAAATTAAGAAGAATGTTATTTCTTTGATTGTATTTGTTGACATTTTAGCATTAAAACATGAAGGTCTAAGTTCTTATTAGAGAAACACTGTAGGTTGTACAGCACTTGATATTTTTTACTAAATTCCCTAAATTGAGGGTATCATAAAGTTGACCTTCTGAAGCAAGTTTTTATGTGAATAGAGTTTGCCTCGGAGTGATGTCAGCACAAATCCCAAATTTGACCAATCCAGAGAGCAACCACTTAGAGAAGTCACATTGCCTTAACTCAAAGTAAGGCTGGTTTTAAGATATGGCTCATTAATAATTCCTACTATAGCTTGTTTTAGGTGGAAGACATGATGATTAGCAATGTGAGCTTAGTCCCTTGATGTCAAGATATGGATAATATTTAGCGTACTTTAAAAGACACACACACACACACACACACACGGGTCATGAGGTGTCTCTCCTGAAACACTCTAAATAAGAAATAAACACTTGGGGATAGGAAAATTAGAGAACAAAAACCACTTGAATTTAGCTTTATCTCCAGCATTAATCCCTTAAACTAATCATGATCAGTTTTCTCTTCATAGACAATAATCAGTCTAGCAGAAGTTATCTGTAATATAAAAGCTTTCAGAAAATGAGGACTGAAAGAAGTCATTAACATCATCTCTAGTACAACTTCTCTCTTGAGAAGTGATATCCAAAGGGTAAGGCCACACTGGTGACTGTGAAGTGCAATGAGGCTAAAACCAGGTCTCCCTCCCTCAGCACTAACCTGGAGGAGGGGAGTGCTAATTCAAGAGCATGGCAAGTGATTCAGAATGCTGATGATTATCCTGGTAGCAGTATCATTGAGTGATATTATTAAGGATGATTATTTCTGCTATCTGTACATTTAAATTTTTTAATTACCACAAATTTATTATTAATTTTAATATTGGCAAAATACAATAGATTTTATTAAAAATTGATTTTTAAAAATTTTTTTTGCTCTTTAATATTTAAAATTCATTTGAGAAAAAGTAATTTTTACTTTTTAGACTGTCATTTTTAGTCCACAAAAATAAATTAAGACAAATGTGCAGCAAGTTTTATAATTCTGATGTGACTTCATTGTTAGCTCATTTGTTTTACATTCATAATATATTTGTTGAGAGAGAAAGTTTGCGTGTGTGGGGTGTGTGTGTGTGTGTGTGTGTGTGTGTAAAGATAGCTCAGAATTTTTCATTTATGCAGCCTCAGGTTTTCATATACTGTGTATCCATGTGGTAGAAATACGTGGTGGCATAGGGTCTTTCCTTTGGGGTTCTTTAGTCAATTCAACTAGCCATCATAACTCTAAGATTGATAGACAGATAGTGGTAGATGGATAGATAGATAGATAGAAGTGTAGATTTGGACATTTCTCATTGGTTCTTTTTTTCTGAAGATCCCCAACACAGCAGTTTATCTCATTTTCTCCAAATTTCCAAAAATGTGAAAGGTAGCTCTTAAAAATAACAATTTCCAAATTAAACTGTAAAACACATTTCTAGCTAGTCATAAAATTAGAAATTAGACTATAAATTTATTTCTAGCTAGAAATAAAATTATTGGCCTACAAAAGTTAGCAGAAGAGGTTAATATTAAAAAAAATATTCAGTGTAAATAGAATATTCCCAGAATAGACAAAAACTGAATACACTAAAAAAGTACAAATTTTAAAATAAACAAGTGTTTTTATTGAAATGGTATAAGTGAGTATAAACCAAGGAGTGGGATAGCTGGGTCAAATGGTTGTTTCAGTCCAAGTTTTTCAAGGAACCTCCATACTGCTTTCCAGATTGGCTGCATCAATTTGCAGTGCCACCAGTAAGGTATGAGTGTGCCTTTTCCCCATATCCTCGCCAACTCTTGTTGTAGTTTGTATTCTTAATAGCTGCCATTCTGACTAGAGTGAGATAAAATCTTACAGTAGTTTTGATTTGCATTTCTCTAATTGCTAGAGATGTTGAACATTTTTTTCAAATATTTGTTGATTGAGTGTATATCATCTTCTGAGAAGTATCTGATCAGTTCCTTGGCCCATTTATTTATTTATTTATTTTTTTGGTGTTAAGATTTTTTAGTTCTTTATATATCCTAGAGATTAGTGCTCTGATGTGCATGTGGTAAAAAAATTGCTCCCATTCTGTAGGCTCTCTTTTCACCTCCCTAATTGTTTCTTTTGCTGAGAAGCTTTTTAGTTTGAATCTATCCCATTTATTGATTCTTGATTTTATTTCTTGCACTATAGGAGTCTTATTAAGGAAGTCAGGGCCTAATCTGACATGATGGAGATTTGGGCCTACATTTCTTACTATTAGGTGCAGGGTGTCTGGTTTAATTCCTAGGTTCTTGATCCACTTTGAGTTGAGTTTTGTGCATGGTGAGAGATAGGGGTTTAATTTCATTTTGTTGCATATGGATTTCCAGTTTTCCCAGCACATTTGTTGAAGAGGTTATCTTTTCTTTAATATATGTTTTTGGTGCTTTTGTCTAATATGAGGTAACTATAATTATGTGGATTTGTCTCTGTGTCCTCTATTCTGTACCATTGTTCTACAAGTCTATTTTGATGCTAATACTATGATGTTTTTGTTAGTTGAAGCTTGAAAATGTCAAATGATTAGAAGACGAAGTTGAGTGAATCTCCTAGAAAATAGAATAAAAACAAAGTGACATCAAGTAAAAGAAGAAGCATGCCTCGATTGTGTCCTTTTTTTCTCCCTTCCCAGCTCTGTTCCTGTAAATCTGTGCATCTTTCATACTTGGCTCAAAGGCACTAATCCCACTTATGAGGACTTGTCCTTCAAAGTCCAGAAGCTTTCCCTTCAGCACCTTTCCAGTTCCCCTCAGAATGGAATAGTGTTCTCTCTCCTTCCACATAGGCTGTTCATGCTCAGCAGTGCCCCTTAAAGAGTGTTCTATCATGACCTGTTAACGTGTCTAACCCCCAACACAAAGGCCTTGAAAATAGAGAATGTGTCATATTTGCCACTGTATCATCCATCTATTACCTTGCCTGGTAAACAGGAGACACATAATATATCTGTCAGATGAAGACATTAGGAAATTTAAAGTTGTTCTTCTATCTTCGTTTGAAAAAACAGAGAGTAATACCAAACCTCTACACACTGTAAGGATTAAAGATAACATCACAAAGAATCCAGCAAGGATTGGCCCATATAGTAAGTGCCCAATGAATTGCAGTTGGCTGAGTGATCATGCTAGTGGAACTGGCTATGAAAGTGAAATTGAACATAAAAAAATGTTGGTTAAATAAGACGTGTGTGTGTGTGTGTGTGTAATCTTCATGCATGTACGTGTAAGAATGAAAATACTGCCTGTCATGTGGTAAGTATATTCCTTAAGTGGGAGTTCTCTAAGAGAGACAATAAAAGGACGGAAAATGATCATCTCCAAGTCTGCCTGTATTTCTTGAGTCTGTGGACCTGTTACTTGCAGATATAAATTATATTATATCCTACCCACCAGACTCCCCAGTTACTTCTTTCTGGAGTCCATGATAACACATCTTGCTCTTACAATGATATATTGGCAGAGGAAACTGAGAAGCCGTGTTCTGTATCTAGTAAGAATCTACATAAGCAGGTAACTCTTTCTAGTTTGTACTAATTTTTGGTGCTGGTTAAGCTTTCATTATTTACCCTATTCTGCAACAGGTAACTAGACACACACACACACACACACACACACACACACTGAGTAATTGAATTACTCTTGATATTTTACCTAAGATAAATATTTTATCTATTTGACTTAGCTCAGATGCCTTCTCTATAAAATTGTGCCTACATTTAAATGTTGGTATTCTTTCTTCTAAATTCTTGGTCTCTGTCCTAATTTCTTTTCAGGGGGACTGGCCCATTTCCAACCTGTGTTCATGCATATGCCTTTGTTTGAAAACTCTCTTGTATCATAGTAAAGACTTTTAAAAGTAACACAGTTATCATTGTCATATAATTAAAGAAAGAACATGTAACTAAATAAAGATTTTAAAGACAAGGGTGGTTTTATTTTCCTCACTGGAATTGATTTAGCTTGTGAAATACTCTATTGATCTTAATTTCATTTTGAATTATATATATATATATGT
>NW_026005931.1:0-5673 GCF_001458135.2 Marmota marmota marmota | reverse complement strand
ACAAGGACACAGCCACATCAATATTTATTGCAGCACAATTCACAATAGCTACACTGTGGAAACAACATAGATGCCCTTCAGTAGATAAATGGATGAAAAAAAAATGTAGCATATATACACAAAAGAATATTACTCAGCAACAAAAGAGAATAAAATCATGACATTTGCAGGTATATGGTTGTAGTGGGAGAAGATAATGCTAAGTGAAGTTAGCCAATCCCAAAAAAATAAATGCCCAATATTTTCTCTGATATAAGAAGGCTAATTAATCTCCAGTTTTAAAAAGAAAAAAAAAGACTTAAGTGCTAAGTGGGGAATTGACTTTAGGAGATCAAAATTGAATAAAGAATAATAATCTAGGAAGCCATTACCTCTTTCCAGGAGATATAATCTGGGGAATGAAAAAAAGAAAGAATTAGATAGACTTTAGGATTTCTTTTCGAGGTGGTGTATACATGATTTGCACGTGGACATAGGGTGGAAATTGAGTGAAAGTGATGAAGAAGAGTAATTTCATGACAGATAGACAGATAGATAGATAGATAGATAGAGATATAGATATCATTATCTATGATCAAAATAGGGGGATATCAAAGAGCAAAGACAGCCCAGGCAAGATGGTGAGTGAAGAAATCAGTGGTAGGTCCAGACAAAGGGAGCTTGGAAAAGGTCCTCCAATGAGGTTCACTTACCAGTTGATGAAAGTGCTCATGCATCTAAGTGGGGGATCCAATAGGCAAATAAAATATACACATGGGCACAGGAAGCACCAATGAACAACAGAGAGGAGTCCATGAACAGGAGAGAAGATAAGAAAAGGAGGAAATCCAGGGATCATAAAAGGAACAATCCAAAATTTCTCCAACACACTCCTGGCTCTTGGCCCCCCCTTTTTTTCAGAGAAGTTTGTTGCTATAGCTTACAATAAATCTTTATTTCCTACTATCTGTATCTATGTTCTGGATTTCAATTCTTTGCTGAATGGAGACAAGGAACCCAAGACCTCTAGACAGTTAACAAAAAAAAATTGTGGAGGAAATTAAGATTAGAGAATATGGAATCAAAAGAACTGCATTGACCATGTTAAGCTGTAGGAGCTTAAGTATGGATGCCTAGGAAACAATGAGATATGTGAATATGAGGTTCAATAGAAAGGTTATTGATAAGTATATATATAGACAAGCCATTGTTACAATGACTTGACAGTTAAATCTAAGTGAATGATTAGGAACAGTGAAGATGAATATTTAAAGTGTCATTCTGCACCTGGAATTCATTCAAATGGTAAATTCTTCAGTTCAACTTTACCATTATTCAACCTCAAATTTGTATATATTTTGTGATGAATGTTTCATTATTAACAAGATTTTTTCCCTGTTATTTTCCAATGAATTTATTTAATATGCCTGAGGTAATATATTGGAAAGGTATAATAACACTGTAATGATTACAAAGGGAAGAGACAAATGCTGATATAGGGTAGATCACAAAGAATAATGACTTCATTGTTTTGGAAATCATGAAATAAATAATTACGAAAAATCATAATAAATAAAATTAAGGGCAACAATTAGTAAAATGATTTCTAACTTTTAATCTTAAGACAATGCAAATAAGAAAGAACATCATGTGTCAATATTTAAGTGGGAGGGTCACATGTGGATAAGCACAACAAGAAGGTCATTAAACATGTGGACCAGAAAAGTTCATCTTATAAAAATAAGGGAAATTTAAATTTAGAAGAACATGGATGAATAATTAAATTAAATTTTTGTCTATAACATTAGTGAATGATTCTCAATATCATAACAAGACTAGCAAATTGAGTTGAGACCCACTCACTGGTGTTTGGTTGGTATCACTGTATACGTTGACACAAACTTTCTTAAAGGCAACTTACATAAAATTTCTAAGATAATGTTACTTTTGCCTATTGATTTTTCTATTAGGAACTGATGTGAAGATAGTTTCCAAACATATATTTTCCCATGTGATATCTAAAAGTTATTTAAAATATTTTAATATAATGAAATAAAGAAGTAATGATTTTATCAGATTCTAATTTTATGTTTAGATACTTCCAAATTATTTCACAGCAGTATTTCTTACCACATAAAGGTGTTTATAAGGTTGGGCCACCAAAACTAATTTCATATAGGGTCTAAAATTGAAAGTGAGACTTTGTGGGTCACGAATGTAAAATTTCACACTGTCTGTTCTCTAACACACTATACAAGTGTAAGCAGAAATAATGACATAGTGACAAGTGTTGAAGAGAGATGGCCCAGAAGCAAGATAAAAAATTGGGGTGGAGGTGAGTGATTTGTAAAATTAAAATTATGTATGTATTATATTTATTTGTTTTTATCAAAAGTATTTTAACTAATACATATAAAAACTTACATCAGTGTTTGTGACTTTTACTTTTGCATTTTTATTGATTTGATAGTTACTTTATTTACATGTTTAGTTTAGTATTCACTGGATTTATTCTTCCAAAGTTTATCAACAACATAGAAGATTTATTTTGAGTAACTATAGAAAGTAATGACAAATAATAAATTCAAAGTATCTGGGAAAGTTTTGAATGTATTCTCTCAGCTTAGGAATATTTGATTAAAAAATTATCTCTCAAATTTTATTGAAATGTTTTTCTGTTGTTGCTTTTGTGCCTTTCTTTTCATGGAGTAGCCATAAAAATTTTTCCTAAAAGGAAATATAAATTCTATAGAGTATGTAATTTATAGAGCTGTGTCTTTTTAATATATTATTTTCACATTTTTTTGGGGGGGGAGTTTTGAGTCAAAAAATAACTATCTTGATACAGTTATATTTAAGTATATTCAATTGAACCTATCAAATGGGATTGTTTTTGAGTTTTGCATACATTTGATATACTTTGTATATTCCTTTCTTAAAGTATATTCTGTGAAATATAAAGGATAATTTAAATATTAATTTAAAAGTATTTTGGTTTTCTTTTTTGAAATAAATTATTGCTTACATGAGTAAAGACAATAGGATAAAGAAACTCAGGAATATATATTTTCTGTCATTATTTTTAAATAATATTTATCAGGCTAATTCCCAGAGGCATTTCTTTTGGTTTAAGAATAAGTTTTAGAGACAGAGGGATATAATATATATCTATAATATTGCAGTATTTTATTTATACATTGATGGGGTTTGTATCATCCTCTTTCTTACTTTTTTTGTAGGGATATACATTTATATTTTTATTTTAAAAGTTTTTATAGCTTCTTTTTAGTTACACAGAACATTAGGTTCATTTTAACATAATTATAAAAATATGGAATATAATTTGTTCTAATTCAGTGCCAGTACTTCCACTTTCCCTCTCCTCCTCTCTTAACTGATTCCTTCTTTGTACTCTACTTTTCTTTCTGCCATTTACTTATAGCATTTTTTTTATTACTGTTTTGTAGGTGTGCCTTTTATTTTATTCAGAAATCCTTTGAAATATTTGTTTCAAACTTTCTTATATGGAAAGATTGTAGTATAATTTTTATCTATCACTCAATATTTTTAATAAATGCAGATGATGAATACAAAAAAAATTATTGCTTACTTTATGGCAGGCATTTTTATGATTAGTTTTATGCTAGAGAATTTGATATAAAGTAATAGTACAGATCCACAAATTTTTGCTCTATTTTCCTAGGGCCATGTGATCCATTTTTATCATCAGGTACTTTATGGAGCAATAATTGAGTGCAGAATTTTGCAGAAATGGTGACTACCTCTTTAATTCTTATTTGGCATTTTGCTCAAGTGTGAGTGTGAGATGAGTGTATGAATTTTATTAGCAGCATGAATTGTGATATTAATTTCATAATTTTCTTAAATGCTCAGGTAAACATGTAAGATTCAGTAGGTAATAACGTTTTTGGTAAAGAGATCAATAGAAAACATCTTACGCATTAACTTAAAATAATAATTTAGTCAAACAATATAGTTTTAATTTTTGTAATGCAAAATTATTCTTTATGAGAATTCAAATTGTTTTCCTGCCTATCACTTGAAAATTTCTGTTTTAAGAAGTGCTAGGTACTGCAAAATTTGTGCTGTGGTTTCTTGGATAACAAAATATCAGTTCACTGGAAATAAACTTTGAATGCTTTCACATATGGATCATGTGTATGATAGAATTTATGGGAAAACAAAATGTTAAAATTAGAGGGCACAAATGGGAACTAATTACATTGACTCAGACTATGAGATGACTTCCATAAAAATTAAAATAATGGTGTTATAGTTGGATAGTAGGTGTCTCCCAAAAGCTTATGTGTGAGATAATGCAAGAAGGATTAGAGGAAATGATTGAGTTATGAGAACTTTAACTGAATCACTGAATTAATTCCTTGATAGTAATTAACTGAGTGGTATCTGAAGGCAGATAGGATGTGGCTGCAGGAGGTGGGTCATTGGGGTGAGATTTGGGGGTATTTATTTTGTATCTGGTGAGTGGAGTCTCTTTCTCTCTGCTTCTTGCTGGTCATATCCGGACCTGCTTTGCTCTGCTGCACTCCTCTACTATGATGTTCTGCCTTGCCACCATGCCCAAGGAATGAAGCTGGCTGTCTATACATTGAGACTCCAAAACTTCGTGCCCCCAAATTAACTTTTCCTCCTCTAAAATTGATTTTTTTTCACAAATATGACTAAAGCAAATGACAATATAATTGAGATTTACATTTATTTTAACTAATACATAAATCATAAAATGTTATATATTAATAGGGTTACATGATATTTTTATATACATATATATGCATTGCGTAGTGTTTAATCAGTATAAACTATCTCCCCAAATATTAACCATTTACTACGGTGAAAACATAAAAAACTCCTTTCTTCCAGTGTTTTTGAAATAAATAGGACGTTATTATCATCTTCACTTCCAAAATTCTTATTCCTATCTAATTATAACTTAGGACCCATTGCTACCCAAACCTTCTCTAACTCTCTCCACTTCTTTTGCAGTCTTGAGGAGCAACAATTGTATTCTCAACTTCCATAAGATCAACTTTTTGTTTAGATTTCACAGGTGAGTGAGATCATAGTGTAGTTGTGTTTCAATGCCTGGCTTATTCCACTTAACATAATGATTGCCAGTTCCATCCATTTGTCCCAATTGACACAATACCATTCTTTTCAGTAGCTAATATTATTACATGTATATGTACATTCACCCATTTTTAAAAATTTTTTATTGTTGGTTGTTCAAAACATTACATATTTCTTGATATATCATATTTCACACTTTGATTCAAGTGGGTTATGAACTCCCATTTTTACCCCATATACAGATTGCAGTATCACATCAGTTACACATCCATTGATTTACATATTGCCATACTAGTGTCTGTTGTGTTCTGCTGCCTTTCCTATCCTCTACTATCCCCCCTCCCCTCCCCTCCCCTCTTCTCTCTCTACCCCCTCTACTGTCATTCATTTGTCCCCCTTGTATTATTTTTCCCTTTCCCCTCACTTCCTCTTGTATGTACTTTTGTATAACCCTGAGGGTCTCCTTCCATTTCCATGCAATTTCCCTTCTCTCTCCCTTTCCCTCCCACCTCTCATCCCTGTTTAATGTTAATCTTCTTCTCCTGCTCTTCGTCCCTACTCTGTTCTTAGTTACTCTCCTTATAT
>NW_026005930.1:0-5673 GCF_001458135.2 Marmota marmota marmota | reverse complement strand
TTTTTTTTTTTTTTTTTTTTTTGGCATTCTTTGGCTTTGTAGATGAATCACCCACTTCAATCTCTGCCTCACATGACATCTCTCCACCCTTCTGTTTTTATATTTTCTTATAAGGACACTAGTAAGGATGAATTTAGAGCCAACTCTAATATCTTCATTTACTGGGATTATTCGTGCAAAGGCTCTTTTTCCAAATAAGGTCACTGTCCAGTCACATGTACCAGAGGTTAGGACTTCAACATACTCTTTGCGGAGGTGGGGGATGGACAGCACAGAGACAATTCAGCTCATAACAGGAACTTACTATTAAAAAAGTAAAATTACTTTTGTGTGTGGAAAGGTAGTGAGGGAAACTTGGTCTGAGTAGGTTTTGTAGATAAAGGAACCCAATGGAAGAGAAAATGGTTCACCAAACCACAGTGGCATACATCTGTCATCCCACAGCTCAGGAGACTGAGGCAGGAGGATTACAAATTTGAGGCCAGCCTGTCTCAAAATTTAAAACATTGAAAAGGAGGAGAGATGTAGCTCAGTAGTAAAGTGCCCTTATTAAAAAAAAAAGAGAGAAACAGAAAGAATGGACAATGATTATAGATTATATAAAGGATTGAGGTTACTAATCTAGAGTGTATATGGAAGGTTTGTGTGGAAAAGAGGCAAGAGTTTTTGTTTTCTGAAAGAGTTGGCAAGAATGGACAATAATTGAAGTTGTATATCATGTTAGGTAAAGAACACAGGAAGAGTTGAAATAAGAACAGTTTTTGGTTAGTGCTGATTTTCCACAAAAGTCCATTTATCAAATATATTTTTCAGAATTTTGTCTTAATTTTACTGTTTTATATTTGAATTCAAATAGAAATTTAGAACCAAAATAAAGACAGTAAATAAAGTATATGGTAGAACTCGTTTTCTTAATTTTGGCTTAATTCTTTTGTTTCTTTTTTAGAGCAAGGAGTTTACTAAAGAATGAGAATATATGCCACCAAAAAAGCAGGTGGACTGGGAAGGAGTTAATAATAGGAATCTGTGCATGTGGCTTATTGAGAACCTGGATACCTCAACCCTGGTCTGCCGCACTTATCTGTCAGTCTTTACCATATTAGTTTTAATCTTTTATAGCTCCAAAACTTACAAGAAACATTAGATATATTGTTTACTAAAATGTTTTTGTGAATTTTTATTGCATTTACGTCTTTACCAAATTGACATAGTATCAATATATAATGGTATTGAAGAACTTCATCTGTCTTCCACAATCTCAGCTTTAAGCTATCTTTTCCATTGGTGACAATTTCTTCTTAGAAGTGGGGTCAGTAACAAAGAACTGACACTTTGGACTTAATTCTGATTGAAGAAAAAGTGATTGGAAACATGGAAGTAATCAAAACAAGAGAAAATTGCTAGGTCATTTTTTTACTTGAATGTAGATTGTGTGTGTGTGTGTGTGTGTGTGTGTGTGTGTGTGTGTTTTCAGTCTTTTTCTTCCAGAAGATCTCTCCTAACTTATAAGCTTCTCCATTACCCAGTGTTCACTGAATATGTGTTCTGTTTTCTCAGAATACATACATAAAATTTGAAGGCAGGGAATCCAGAGTTTTTATGTTAAATATTGCACAGCAATAGAAATGCCATTTCAAGCCTGATGGTAATTCATTTGGAATTTTGTCCTTGCCCTGTGTCTTTGTTTGCACATCCAGCGCTGCTGCTTATAAAGCTCTTGAGAATACTCTGGGCTTCAGTTTCCTCATTTATTTTATAAGGAGTTATGCCAAATGATTTTTAATAATCTGTAACTATGCAATATTTGAAATTTATGTTTTAATTATAATTCATGTATTTTAAATGATTAAGAAAATAGATCATTTCTCACATTTGATTTGACAGCTGTTTTTGTTTTAAGGGTTTCTGCAACATTATTACTAGTAAAGTAATTGTTGAAAGACAATTTGTGAGTTATTTGAAATAGTCATTGCAAAACTTTTCATTAAGTATTAGACAAGGCCCTGGGTTTGATACCCAGTACAACAAAAAAGAAAAGAAAAAGAAGGCAAGATTTTAGGATGTTCTAAGGAGGATATTTAGTTCCTTTTTACTACTTTTTTTTTTTTTTTTTGGTACTGGGGATCGAGCTCAGGGGCCCTTAACCACTGAGCCACATCCCCAGCCCTTTTTATATTTTTGTTTAGAGACAGGGTCTTGCTGAGTTGCTTAGGGCCTCTAAGTTGCTAAGACTGATCTTGAATTCAAGGATCTCCTGCCTTAGCCTCCTGAACTGTGGGCATTACGGGCATGCACCACTGCACCTGACTTTATTATTTCTTTTTAACTCACAACATAGGAGGGTAGCATGTCATGTAAGACTATGGACTGATGAGAGACTGGCAGGTTAGAACATTGGCTTGGATATTTCATAGCTGTGTGATATGGGCAAATTACTCTCTCAGTTTTCATCTATAAAACAGGGGTAAAAACTTTACCTACTTCTTAGGTAAAGTTAGGTAACATGTTGGTTATTTTTATGTAATTATGTAGCTATCTTATGTAATCTTCCTCTGGGGAAAATAAGCTCTACACGTGTAGACAATTTTATTTGGATACTAGATCTTAGGCTATTTATAAAACAAGGCAAACCAAGTTGTTCTATCTCATTTTTTTTTTACTATCTCTTCTAAATAAATGCTTAAATAAAGATTATAAGTTTACTTTAAAAACTAAGCAGGTGATTTATACAATGATAGTAGATTATTAGCAAGAACTACAGCCTGGTGTGGTGGCACATACCTGTAATCCCAGCGACTTAGGCAGCTGAGGCAGGAGGATTGCAAGTTCAAAGCCAACCTCCGCAATTTAGTGAGGCCCTAGGCAACCAACTTAGCAAGACCCTGTCTCAAAATAAAAAAATATAAAAGGACTGGGAATATTGCTCAGTGCTTAAGTACCCCTGGGTTCAATCTCTGGGACCATAAATAAATAAATAGCTACATATCTATCTCATTTGACTCTTAATTAAAATTAATCATGTTTCTTTCTTTTCAGAATAATACAGTATTTCAGTTTTTTTTTTCCTTTTGGTGCCATGGATTAAACCTAGGGGTGCTTAACCACTGACCCACATCTCCAGCCATTTTTATTTTTTATTTTGAGACAAAGTCTTACTAATTTGCTGAGGCTGGCTTTGCACTTATGATCCTCCTTCCTCAGCCTCCCAGTTCCCTGGGATTATAGGCATGCACCACTGAGCCTGGCTCAAAATAATTTTTATTATGGAAAATTCCAAACTTATATACTGTGCACTACCATTATAATTTTAATAGCAAATACTCATTTCTTTTCCCTTTTCCTTTGAAGTGTGGAGACAGTGATATTTTTATATCTCCCTCAATTGTATCTAACTTTTTTGGTTGTATGATTCAGCACAAATCAGGTACAATCCAAATACATAGTAAGATATTTGTAACATTTAATATAGGTTAGAGATTAAGGCAGTTTCTCTGTAAGTATGCCAATAGTAAGGTCATTAATAGGGTACTAATACTTGAATTAAAAATTGAGATCTGATGATGTGATGGACCATATTTTTATATACTTATTGATTGCTATACCTAAAATTCTTTATTTGACTTGAAATCTGAAACTGAATTTTGTTTTTTAATAAATGGCTACTAAGAATATACTAGTTACCACAATTTTGTGTGTGTGTGTGTTTGTGTTTATGTAAAGGAATATTTTAGGACAATGGCACTTTTATGCCAATTGAAGGGTAAAATAATGCTCAAATTTTTTGGCTTTCGCTGTTTTCAGAGTTCTCTTATAGCTATAAGAATGGTCTTTAATATTAGCTCACTATTTTCAATATTTTTCAGATACTGTTTCTTAATATAGCATACTATATAACATTCTTGATTTTTTTTTAACTAAATGTCACTGTTAGACTAATTTCTGACAGTACCTGCAGGAAACATCTTTGTTCTTTGAAACAGAAAATTACAATATTAAGAAAGTTGGATAGAGAGACCCGTATGCCTGCTTAGGAGCAAATGGTTTAAAGCAAAAATAGACCTTATTCTGTGACTTGAAAGTTACCTAGAAGAGTACAATTATATTCTAAAAATACTCTAAATTGTTAACAGTTTTTAAATTTGAAATATGTGGAGATATCACTTTGAATTTTGAAGCTCTGATTTCTCTCATGTCATATCTAGCATTATTAAGCCAAGTTACTTTTATTCTCTATGGCTTAAGATGACACAAATATTTTTACGGTGTCATTTATTCTCTACTAACTGTAATAGCTAATATCATTATTTATATTTATTATATGCTGCATATTTCTAAAAACATAACATGTAGAGTTCATTTAGTCCTTACATAAGCATATGATAATAGTACTGTTTTTTCCCCATTTTTACAGATGAGAAATTAAATAATAAAGAGGTAATTGATTTTTTCAAGGTCACACAGCTAGTAAGTATTGGATCCTTGATATAAACATAGGCATTCTGACTTTGGGACCCATGCTTTTAACCACTTTGTAATTCAGTGTAAGCCTAAATCAATAGATTCTGAGGCAGAAAAAAATAAGCCTGCATTTTTCACAGGGTTTTAAGAAACAGTCTTTTGCAGGTATATTCAGAAAAGGGAAATGCAAAAAAATCCTATTGGTAACAGCAAAATGCTAATAAAAAGTAATTAGTAATAGGTGAGTGGATGGTTAGAAGCATATTAACCATAAAGTGGAGTACTGTGTCAATTTCAAAAGGGATGAAGATTTGTATATAAAACTTCAGAGTGATTTTCAGAATATAAATAAGACAGAATAATATAGGACTGTTCCATATGAATTTCCCACAGACATCTCAGATTTAGTACATCAATAGCTCCTCATTGTTATTATTTGCACCAGAACTGTACCCATTTAACCAAAAGTGAAAACTATGAGCAGTGCAAAACTTCTTCACCTTTGGTCCTCTATTCAATTGTTTTTCTCAATACAATAAGTTCTACTTTGAATTTTCTCTTGATTCTTTTCCACACTTCTTACCCCAGGCTGATAATGGCATTTTTCTGCATAAATTTTTCAAAACTATCTCATTTTCCTCACCTTGATTTAAACTTACACTGCAGACAACAGGGCTGAGAGTATGGATCCTGAAGTCAGAGTGCCCATGTGTATATCATGACTTCAGTACTGACTAGTTGTGTGACTCTTTGGACTACAAATACTCCAGTTTAGTTTTGAAATACTTGTGGGTCCTTTACACAACAGTTATACCATTATATGTTAATAGCATGCATAATGATAGAGCATTGTTTGTATTTAATATTTGTATTTAATATATGTAAATGAGTTATTATTTAAAAATCACACACACACATATAATATATATATATTATATATATATATATATAATATATATATATAATATGTGTGTATAATATTTTTTTTTCATTCGTTCCTTCTTATACTGCCTCATGTCTCCATCATCAGAGCAAAAAAGGAAAAATCTACAAGGATTCTTATGGGTTGGGACCACAACCACAGCTGTATTTTATGCCATAAATTCTCTTCAGACCCTTCCCTTTCCTCCTCTATTCTGTATAGAATTTTTTTTTTTTTTTTAGAGAAAGAGAGAGAGAGAGAGAGAATTTTTATATATATACATATATATATAC
>NW_026005929.1:0-5673 GCF_001458135.2 Marmota marmota marmota | reverse complement strand
TTTCTACTATAATACAACCCAACAAGATAACGCATAACAAAACTGAAACAGAGTGAAACAAAATTGGAACAACACAAAATCATTATAATAGCCTCCTGAAATGTCCATCCGTCCTTTCTCCCTATCTGTTCCTCAGATGTGAGTGGTTTTTCTTCCATCTTACACATCTCCAGGGACAAGCAACTTAAAACAAAAGTGAAATAAAATAACAAAAGAAGAATCTTAAAATGGCTACCCATCCTCTTGCCCTGCCCTCAGGGGCGAGCAGTTCACTTACCCTCAGTCGCTCCCCATGCGAGCCACCAAATGCCGCAGTCTGGCTGGGCACAATCAGGAGCCACTTGTCAAAAGAAACTAACTTTATTTTTAGAACCACACACGCCAAACAAAACAGCCTCTCAGGAAAAACCCTCAGAGCCTCAACTGCCACCACCGGCTTTCCACAAGCCTCTCTCTCCCCCACAAGCTTCTCTCCACCTCCCACAATCCTCCTGCTCTTGAGGCCAATTGGCTGGGTCACGTGGGTGGAGCCAAAAAAGTCCCCCAATGAGCAGCTCCGTGGTCTGAAAGGGCAGGGAAACAGCCCAATGAGCATCACCGCAGAGGAGCCAATCAGCTAGATGTTGCTGGAGCCGCTGTGAGCCAATCATCAGCCGGCAGCTGGAAGTTTGCTGGCAGCTGGAAGTTTGCTGGGGCCCCTTCGGCTGTGGCTCTCAACACTTTCTCTTGTAGCTTTTAAAATTCTCTCCTTATTCTGTATGTTGAGCATCTTCATTATAATGTGTCTTGGTGTGAATCTCTTGTGATTTTGCACATTCGGCATCCTGTAGGCTTATAGGATTTGGAATTCTGTTTCATTCTTCAGGTCTGGGAAGTTTTCTCATATTATTTCATTGAACAGATTGCTCATTCCTTTGGTTTGGACTTCTATACCTTCCTGTATCCCAATAACTCTTAAGTTTGGTCTCTTTATGTTATCCCATATTTCTTGGATGTTCTGCTCATGGTTTCTTAACAGTCTTGCTGAGCTGTCTATGTTCTATTCAAGTTGAAATATTTTGTCTTCATTGTCTGATGTTCTATCTTCTAAGTGTTCTACTCTGCTGGTAATACTCTCCATTGAGTTTTTAATTTGGTTTATTGCTTCCTGCATTTCCAGGATTTCTGGTTTTTTTTTTTAATAACCTCTATTTCCCTGTATAGTTGATCTTTTGCTTCTTGTATTTGTTTATGTAATTCATTGTCAAAGTGATCTTTCATTGTCTGAATTTGCTGTCTAATGTCTTCCTTGAGACTCCAGATCATCTGAAGCATGAATATCCTGAACTCTTTATCTGACATTCCATCTGCTGCTGATATTACCTCTTCTAAAGTTGAGTTGACCTGCATTGCTTATGGTCCTTTCTTTCCTTGTCTTTTCATACTGCTCACGTTTCTTTCCAGCTTTGTGAAACAGTTGTGTTATTGATTTTTGCCCTATATATTTATATTGCTCTTGTATAGATCCAAAGTCTCTCTTTTGTGGAGAAAGACAATGTTAACAGTTCCCAATATCAATAGTACATCATCTAAGCACATGTTTTCCTTATTACTACATTTATAGCTAGACTCTATGACTACAAATGTTGGTTTCAATTATCATTTAAAAATATAGTCATTAGTTTCATGAAAGGCATACCATTTCTGGTAGCATGAAGAAAACTGAATTTCACGTGTAGGATGTTATGTTTAGGGGGAAAGGAGTGAGGGCATGGGGTTAATCTAACTTAGTAACTTTGGAGAGCTCTAACCATTAGATGGGTAATTTATGAAAAAGAATGTATAGATTCAAACTTCTATCTGTATTTATAAGATTACCCTACTTATAAATAGTAAAATTTAGGGGGTTTCAAGTCAGATAGAGGGAGCAAGAAGGACAAAAACAAATAACAAGGAAAGAAAGAGAAAAAAGTGAGTGGGAAAAAGAAAATAAGAGAAAAAAGAAAAGAAATAAATTGGGGGGAGGGAGGTGGGACATATGCAATTCCTCTATATTATATTATTCTGGTGATTCAGTTGTTAAAGACCTTTTTCATGCACAATTCTTGGTTTCACATATGTTGAGGTTGTGAGGACCAGAGGGGGAAGGGTAGAGGAGACTGGATGAATGGATGAAAAGAGAGAGAGAGAAGAGAAAGAAAGAAAAAAAAAGAAAGAAAAAAATGTCTCTCAGAACTCTGTTTTCTTTTCTTCCCGTAGATGGCATTGTCTATTCCTACCTTGAGTCTCTGTGTTCAGGGTGGTGGTGGTAGCCAGTGTGAGAGGACTTGAGCTTCCACCTGTGGCCTCTTTACTCTTATTCTCTGAGATGTAAACCAGGCGCCTGATCTGCCGCAGTACCGAGCTGGTAGCCATGCCCACCGGTTGATGGGTTTTAAGATTTGGTGGGATTTTCCAAGATGAGTTCCGACAGTTTTTCTCATAAGGTGTTTGATGAGGTAGGGGGGTGTTGGGGAGACCTTATGTTTGTCCAGAGCTCAGTCCGGTGACCACTTGGGTGGGCGGCTGGGCCCATCCTCCAGTTGGGGTGGTCTGCCTATCACATGGGTAGGCGGCTGGTCCCCCTCTCCAGGTCGCGTGGTCTGCCTACCTTGCAGGCTGGTGGCTGGGCCCCTCCTCCAGTTGGGGTGGTCTGTCTACCATGCAGGCGGGTGGCTGGGCCCCTCCAGAGGATAACATCTTGAGGGTGGGTCATTCCCATGATGATTGCTTTCCTTCCCTTTTTAGTGGTCTTACATTAGTTTCAGATAAAGCTTCAAATATTTAACTGAAAGAAGAGTGTTCCTCATTAATCTCTTTAAACAAATTTAAGTGTTGTGCTATGAAGTAGAAATGGGCACTTTTTCTTTAATTCTTGAGGGATATAATAACATATTGACTCAAAGATTCGGATTGCCCTATTAAAAGTATATTTTTTAGAATGAGTTTTGTAAATACAGTGTTACTAGTGTCACAAATATTTTGGTAGTTTTTTTTTCCATTTTATTTTGTAATCTTCATAGGACAAGAGAGAGAGAGAGAGAGAGAGAGAGAGAGAGAGAGAGATTTCCAGAAGGCTTGCCATGCCACAATCAAGGCTTACTCAAGTTTTTCAGGATCACTAGTAATTTGAAAGGCAGAGACTTGCCCTCAGAAAGGAGTTTAGGGATTCAGTCATGAGATTAAAACTAACTTTGTAGTAAATTTATTTTAAGGTCATGAAGTCATAGTGGATTCTCCAAAGTTAGACCCAATAAAAGATTTGATTTTTGTGTGCACGTAAAAACATAACCTTTTATTTCTATTCTATTACCATCTAACTCATGGGTTATGAAAGTCCAAAATTTTCATTTGTTCAAATTAAAATGAGAGTGTAAAATGAAGTACTTTTTAAAAAGGTTTCAGGGTACACATTATTGGTGATAGAATGAAAGGTACTTAACAGTCATGATAGCATAAATGTCAGATTCTCATAGTAGTTTCTATTGATTTTTGTTTCTTCTAATCCATTGTTTTTTAACTTTAGCACTCTGGCCATGGTAGTGCAGTAGCTGGCAAGAAGAACAGAACCTGGAAGAACCTGAAACAATTCTCACTGCTGAAAGGGCTGTGGCAACTGAATGATCCTAACTGTCAGCTGTCTAGAGTCTTCCATGTGATTATAATGCTCAGACTAGGAATTTCCTTTTGACAGACCTGTGTTATTTTATTGTGTTTGCATTGTTGTAGGAAATTGTTTTTAGCTTGAAAATTTTATAGTGGCAATGATGTAGGAATACTTTGTGTGTACCTGTTAACTTTGTTTGTGTTGAACCTGTTTGTGTTGTCATGGTGTATGGTTTTTACTGTCAATTATTAACATTTCAGTTTGATAGATATTTCCTGCTATGATAACATTGATGTTTCTATTAGACAATATTCTTATTTAAAAGTCTACTCTTAACATTTATTTCTAAGAACAGGGTAGCCCAACTATCATGCTAGATTTAGGAGGATTTCAACAATCAGCTGAAAGTGCAACTCTTTTGCACTCTTAAGCCAGCATCTTTGAATTTGAATACTTTTTGCTGCATTATGTTTAAATTTATATAAAACACTGTTAGATGTTCTGCTGAACTTTATTGTAAAATATAGGTTTGTTGACCACTCCACTCCTGTCTTGCTGTTCATTTTTCATGGGGATGACTCAGATGGATACAAATATGCTAGTCAGTAAACTAGGTGTGGACATGCAGGAGTCTGGGTGCTCAGATCCAGTTGCGTTGTTTGACATTTCATCACCATCAACCGATGGAGCCTGAGATTGTGAAAGTAGCTTATGGGCAGATGAATTTTCCAGCAATTCTGCTGGAATAGAGGGTCCTTGGTGACAAGGCAGGGCTGGATCCAACCCTGTACTTGGTATGTAACATACTATACTATTTTTCTAAGACTCCTCTCTTATTTGCTTGGTTAATCCACAGAGAATTCTATAAGTATGTAATCATAAAGGAAAATTTCAGGAACATTATCAAATGTTATTTAAACTGGTGGGGGGAGGGAGAGAAAGAGAGGAATGGAGTTAGAATGATTTATGGCCAGTTTAATCATCTCTTTTTTCCCCCCTCAGACTTTAGTATTAATGCTTATCCATCCTTTAGACCACCCAAGAAGTATTCTGATGTTTCAGGTCTTCTTGTGAGTATAATTATATCTCTATTTATTATAACATTAAACTAAAGAAAATTTAGAGTAATGTCCAGACTGTGTTCAATATCCACCACCAATGGTTCTACCTATAGCCCAGGTACTGTGAATAGGTAATAGGCATCCAGTCTACAATCTGGGACAGCTATGTGGACATCCCAGAGGGTGGATTGTTCTAGAAAGCAGGAGACATGAGATTTACTTCCTTTTTCTCATATAATTAACTATTTGAAACAACATGAAAGAAACAATTACTTTTTTACTGCTAAAGTTTCAAAAATCTGCATTTTAGATGATTATACTCAAAACAAAATATTTAGGGCTGGAGGTGTAGGTCAGTCATAGAATGATTGCCTCATATGCTTCAGACCCTGGGTTCAATTTCTAGCATTGGGGGAAAAAAAGTAAATGTTTCCATGGAAGCACTTTGATTTCCAAACTTAAGCACCAGAACCCCTTTTTTCCTCCAAATAAAATCATAAGGGAATCCATATATCTAAAAGAGCTAGAGTCCTTCCTAGCCAATGAGGTCTCCTAGTCCTTTTCCTCCTCCCTACCCTCTTCCTGATGACCCCCTCAAGTGCTTCTAGGGAACAAAGTTTGGGAACCATTATTGGAGTTGGAAGTAGGAATTGGGCAAGTTACTGAAATTCAGAAACTGAAAAGAGCCCTATTTCCTTATTTGCATAATGTAAAGCAAGTGGGGTACCTGTAAAGACATCTTCCCCTCACCTTCTTAATCTGTTTTTCATCTCTTATGAATTTGTAAGATGGGTTTTTTTCATAAGTATAGAAATAAAACTTGATGTTTTTAAACACTTATACCTATCACTTAGATCTTTTACATTTTAATGAAAATGTGTGACCCCCAAATTCTATAACAATTTGACCAAATTAGTTATACACATTATATAAAGGAGAATTGCCTCCTTACTTTGAGGGAATTCCATATATATATATATATATATA
>NW_026005928.1:0-5678 GCF_001458135.2 Marmota marmota marmota | reverse complement strand
TTTGGGGTTAAAATTAATGTTAGGTTTAGGGTTAGTGTAAGGGTTATGGTTAGGGTTGTGTTTAGGGTTAATGTTATGGTAAGGGCTAAGGTTTGTTTTAGGTTTAGGGTTAAAGTTAGGGTTACGGCATAGTTAGGATTCGGGTTATGGTTAGTGTTAGTCTCAGGTCAGTGTTATGGTTAGGGTTTGTGTTAGGGTTAGATTTATGGCTAGGTTTAAGGTTAAGGTTATGGTTAGGGTTACTTTTAGGGTGAGGTTAAGGGTTTGTATTACATTTAGGGTTAGGATTATTGTTAAGCTTAAGATTGGGGTTATGTTTAAGTTTAGGTTTAAGATTAGGGTTAGGGTTAGGTATAGTGTTAGGGTTAAAAATAGGTTTAGGGTTAGTGTTAGTGTTATGAGTAGGATAAGGGTTACAGTTAGGTCTAGGGTTAGCGTTAGGGTTATTGTTACTGATAGGGTTAGGATTAGGGTTAGGGTTAGGCTTATTTTTAGGATTTGTGTTAGTGTTGGTGTTAGGGTTAGGGTTAGTGTTAGTGTTAGTTTCAGTTTTAGGTTAAGTTTAGGGTTAAGTTTAGGGTTAGAGTTTGGGTAAAGGTTTGTGTTAGGGTCAGTGTTAATATTAGGGATAGGTTTACAGTTCAGGTTAGGGCTAGGTTTAGGGTTAGAGTTAGCATTAGGTTTAGTTTTAGGGTTTGTGTTAGGGTTAGGATTAGCGTTAGGGTTAATTTTATGGTTATGTTTAGGATTAGGATTAGTGTTCTGGTTGGGGTTTAGGTTAGGGTTAGTGTCAGGGTTGGGGTTAGGATTAGATTTAGGGTTAGTGTTAGGATTAGTGTTAATGTTAGGTTTAGGGTTAGTGATAGGGTTATGGTTGGGTTTAGCGTTAGTGTTAGGGTTAGGTTAGTGTTAGTGTTAGGCTGAGGGTTAGTGTTAGCATTTCGGTTAGGATTTGTGTTAACTATATGGTTAGGGATAGGGTTAGGGTTATGGTTATGGTTAGTATTCGTGTTAGGTTTATGGTTAGTGTTAAGGTTAGGTTAGGTTTAGAGTTAGCATTAGGGTTTGAATCAGGGTTAGATTTACATTAATGTTTAGATTTCCCTTTGTGGTTTGTGTTAGGGATAGGTTAAAGTTTAGTTTTAAGGTTAGGGTTAGGTTTGGGTTAGGGTTAGGTTTAGTGTTAGGGTTTGTTTTAGAGTTAGGGTTTGTGTTAGGGTTAGGGTTATGGTTATTGTTACTGTCAGGATTAAAGTTAGATTTAGTTTTAGGTGTTGGTATAGGGTTGGCGTTAGTGTTAGAGTTAAGTTAGGGTTAGTGTTAGGTTTAGAGTTAGGTTTAGGGTTAGATTTAGGGTTACGATTATTTTTAGGGTTAGGGTTAGGGTTAGGCATAATTTTAGCATTAGTGTTACGGTTAGGGTTCGGGTTAGTGTTAGTGTTAGGATTTGGTAATGGTTAGGGTTATGGTTAGGTTAGGTTTAGGGTTAATGTTTGTGTTAGGGTTGGATTAGGGTCAGGTTTCATTTTAGGGTTAGGTTTATTTTTCAGATCAGTGTTAGCTTTAGAGTTAGGGTTGGTGTTGTGCTTAGTTTCAGGGTTAGTATTAGGGTTAGAGTTAAGGTTAGGATTAGGTTTAGTGTTAGGTTTAAATTTAGGTTTAGGGGTAGTGTAAGGGTTAGGTTTAGAATTAGGTTTATTGTGAGGATTAGGGTTAGGTTTAGGGTAAGGTGTAGGCTTTTTCTTATGTTTAGGGTTATGGTTAGACTTAGTGTTATGGTTATTGTTAGGTTTAGGATTAGTGTTATTGTTAGGGTTAGTTTTAAGTTTAGGTTTAGGGTAAGTTTTAGTGTTAGGGTTAGGGTTATGGTTAAAGTTAGTGTTAAAGTTACAGTTAGGTTTAGGATAGTGTAAGGTTTAGGTTTAGGGTTAGCTTTAAGTTTAGCACTATGTTTAGGGTGAGGGTTTGTGTTAATGTTAGGGTTAGGGTTAGGTTTAGGGTTATGGTTACTCTTAGGATTTGGTTTAGGGTTAGGAATAGGTTTAGTGTTATGTTAGGTTTGGTGTTAGGATTAGGTTTTGTGTTAGTGTTAAATTATGTGTTAGGATTTGTTCTAGTGTTAGTGTTAGGGTTAGGTTTTGTTTTAAGGTTAGTTTTAGAGTAAGTTTTAGGATGAGGTTAAGGGTTTGCATTAGGTTACGGTTAGGGTTAGTGTTAGATTAGGGTTACTCTTATGGTTAGGGTTAGGTTTTGTGTTATGTTTAGGGTTAGGGTTAGGTTTAGGGTTAGTGTTAATGTTAGTGTTAAGGGTAGGGTTAGAGTTAAATTTTGTGTTAAGATTAGGGTTAGAGTTAAATTTTGTGTTAAGATTAGGGTTAGGTTTAGGTTTAGGTTTTGTTTTAGGATTAGGTTTAGCTTTAGGTTTAGAATTGGGGTTACGATTAGGATTAGTGTTAGGGTTAGAGTTGGGGTTTCGGTTAATGATAGTGTTAGGGTTAGGTTTAGGATTAATGTTATGTTTAGGATTAAGTTTTGTGTCAGGGTTAGGGTTATGGTTAGGATAAGGCTTAGGTATAGTGTTAGGGTTAGGGGTTTGTTTTAGATTTAGTTTAGGGATAGGGTTAGTGTTTGTATTACCATAAAGTTTAGGTTAAGCTTAGGGTTTGTTTTAAAAAAAGGTTAGATTTAGGGTTACAGTTATGGTTAGGATTAGAATCATAGTTTGGGTTAGGGTAAATTTTATTGTTAGTATTAGGTTAAGGTTTAGGGTGAGGGTTAAAGTTAGTGTTAGGGTTATTATTAGGGTTAGGTTTAGGGTTAGGCATAGTTTTAGGGTTAGTGTTAGGTTTAGGGTTAGGTTTAGGTTTAGCCTTGATTTTAGGGTTACTGTTAGGATTACCACTAGGGTTAGAATTGGGGTTTAGTTTAGTGTTAGGGGTAGGGTTTAGGGTTAGAGTTGGAATTACGGTTTGTGTTAGGGTTATTTTTAGTGTTAGGGCTACGTTTAGGGTTGGGTAAGGTTTAGGTTAAGTGTTAAGTTTAGGGTTAAGGATAGTGTTAGTGTTAGGATTAGGTTTAGAATTAGTGTTAGTGTTAGTGTTATATTTAGTGTTAGGGTTAGGTTTGGGTTAGGGTTAGGTTTAGGGTTTGTGTTAGACTTAGGGTTCATTAGGGTTAGTGTTTGTGTTGGGAATATGGTTTGGTTTATTTTTAGGGTTACTGTTACGGTTAGGATTAGGGTTAGAGGTACAGTTAGGGTTATTATTAGGTTTAGTGTTAGGGCTAGGTTTAGGGATAGTGTTAGGTTTCAACTTAGAGTTAGGGTTAGGGTTACGGTTACGGTTATTGTTAGGGTTTGGGTTAAGCTTAGAGTTAGTGTTAGGCTTAGTAATAGGGTTAGCGTTAGGGTTAGGGTGATGGATAGATTTAGGTTTAAGGATTGTGTTAGGTTTAGTGTTAGTTTTATTATTAAGTTTAGGGTTACAGTTAGGTATTGCTTTAGGTTTATGTTTGGGTTTGGAGTTAGGGTTAGGGTGAGGGTTAGTGGTTTTGTAGTGTTAAGTTTATATTTAGAGTTAGAGTTAGTGTTATGTTTAGACTTAGTGTTAGTTTTAGCATTGGGTTTAGGTTTAGGGTGTTAGTGTTATATTTTGGGTTAGGGTTAGCATTAGGGTTGCGGTTAGGGATTGTGTTAGGTTTCGGTTTCAGTTTAGGGTTAGGGTTAGGCCTAGTGTTAGGCTTAGTGTTAGGATTTAGGGTTAGTGTTAGTGTTAGTGTTAGGGTTAGATTTAGTGTTAGGGTTAGGGTTAGGTTTAGTGTAAAATTTAGGATTAGGGTTAGGTTTAGGGTTAGTGTTAGTGTTAGGGTTTGAGTTAATATTAGGATGAGTGTTAGGGTTAGGGTTATTGTTAGAGTTACTTTTGTGGTTATTGTAAGGGTTAGTTTTGGGGTTTGTGCTAGGTTTAAAGTTAGGTTTATGGTTAGGTTTAGGTTTAGTTATAGGGTTGCTGTTAGGGTTAGGGTTTGTGTTAGTGTTAGGGTTAGGTGTATGATAAGTGTAAGACTTTGGGTTAGATTTAGGGCTAGGGTAGGTGTTACGGTTAGAGTTCAGGTTATGGTTAGTGTTAGTGTTAGGCTTACAGTTAGTGTTAGGTTTAGGGTTATGGTTTTTGTTAGGGTTAGATTTAGGGTTAGGATTAGGTTCAGGGTTAATTTTAGTGTTAGTGTTAGGATTAGGTATAGTGATAGGGTTAAGGTTTGGTTTAGGGTAAGTGTTAGATTTAGGTTGAGTTTTAAGCTAAATGTTAGGGTTAGGGTTAAGTTTTCGGTTAGAGTTAGTGTTAGGGTAAGGGTTAAAGTTAGGGTTAGTGTAAGGGTTAGGTTTAGGGTTAGTGTTATGGTTAGGATTGTGTTTTGTTTTAAGGTTAGGGTTAGTTTTAGAATTAGTGTTAGGTTTAGGGTTGGTGTAAGTGTTTCGGTTAGGGTTGGTTTAGGTTTAGTGTTAGGGTTAGCGTTAGGGTTTGTGTTAGGTTTAGCATTAGGGTTTGGATTAAGATTTTGTTGAGAATTTAGTTTAAGTTTAGTGTTAGGTGAGTATAGGGTTAGTGTTATGTTTAGGGTTTGTGTTAGGTTTAGATTTATGGTTAGTGTTAGGGTTACACTTAGTGTTATGGTTAGGGTTAGAATTAGGGTTAGGGTTCAGGATAGTTTAAGATTTAGGGTTACAGTTAGGGTTAGGGTTAGTGTTAGTGTTAGGTTTGTGGTTAGATTTAGTGTTAGCATTAGGTATAGTTTTAGGGTTAAAATAGGTTTAGGATTAGTGGTAGGGTTATGAATAGTTTAAGGTTTAAATTTAGAGTTAGGGCTAGAGTTAGGGTTAGGGTTAGGGTTAGGTTTAGGATTAGGTTTAGGCTTAGATTTAGGGTTAGTTTTAGGGTTAAGGTTACGGTGTTAAGGGTTAGTGTTAACGTTAGTGTTGGTGATAGGTTGGGGTTGGTTTTATCGTTAGTGGTAGGGTTAGATTAAGGTTAGTGTTAGGGTTAATGTTAGTTTTAAGGTTAGGGTTAGTATTAGTGTTAGATGAGGTTTAGGGTGAGGGTTAGGTTTGGTTTATTAAGTTTTGGGTTATGGTTTGTGTGCAGATTAGGTTTATTGTTAGGTTTATTGTTACGGTTCATGTTTGGGTTTGGGTTAGGGTTTATTTAGGGTTAGGGTTGGGGTTAGGTTTAGGTTTAGGTAAGTTTTAGGGTTAGGGTTAGAGTTACGGTCAGAGTTACTGTTAGGTTTAGGGTTATGGTTAGTGTTAGTGTAAGGTTTAGGTTTAGAATTAGATTTAGGATTAATGTTAGGGTAATGGGAAGCATTTGTCTTAATGTTAGTGTTAGGGTTATGGTTATGTTTTGGGTTATGATTTGAGTTAGGTTTAGCGATAGTGTTATTTGTAGGTTAGGGTCAGGTTTGGGGTTTGTTTTAGGGTTAGATTGTGTGTAGGATTAGGGTTAATGTTAGTATTAGGTTTTAGTTTAAGATTACTTTTAGAGTTCGGGTTAGGGTTAGGATAAGGGTTAAATTTAACTTAGAGTTATGGTTAGGGTTAGATTAGATTAGGGTTACTATTATTGTTAGGATTAGGGTTTGTGTTATGTTTAGGGTTAGTGTTAAGGTTAGTTTTAGGTTAG